>NC_092181.1:5898420-6014717 GCF_043641665.1 Enoplosus armatus | reverse complement strand
CATTACACTACACTTTATGTTATGTTTTCAAACATTTCAAATATGAAGAAAAAAGCAATACATATGGAAATTACTATTACAAACTGTAATATGCAGTTGCGCCGCAGCCAATGACATGTCGGTCAGGCAAAGCAATGGAGAGATAAACAACACAATACACAGAGCTCAAAGTCAAGCTGAAACTTCTTGGTGGGCTCAGATTCAGTCCTGTCAGACTGTGTTGAGGGCTGAGATATATCAGGCTGAACACTGGCTGCAGACGGATATCCATCATTGTTCGATTCATTCTCTGTGCCTTCAGTGCAGTATTGCGCGTTCCCAATATCATGTATCTGTGATCTGGCTCTGTCATCCGTGGTATACATGAAAACAAGAAACCACCTAAGACCTGTGGGTTGTGCTCTATGATATAATATGATAATATTAAATCTAAAAATGTGAAGACCAGGGAGCATGTGTGTACATATATGTAGGTCAGGTGGCTTATGTTGCCATGATGATACATTTCCTTTGAAGGGGTGGTCTAAAAAAGTTTGGGAACCACTGTTCTAGAGGAGAGGGCTGAATGTAAAGTAGTGAGTTTGTGTACTTTTAAGATGGAGTTGGTGTGCCTAAGCCTGTTAAAACATACAACATACAGTGTAGTACTGTGTCGGTTAGAGAAAAGCTTTGGTTGTAATGTGTCCCCCACACTGATATAAATACTTGTTTGAAGTCAGTCTAACCTTTAAAGCGGTATCACACGTCTCTGTGCCAAAAGCCCCTCACACAGAGACGTACTTATTGTAGACCATACTTCACTGACTTATGCAATCTAAATCAATTTGAATTCATGAGCAAGAGCAGAGACACGCTTATAAACAACCAGTTTATCCTGATGAGACTTGCTCGCTTGTTGTTTGTTTTGACAAAATGTCCCTGGATTGTTTTATCTTTCATGGAAGTTTGTCTTTCATTAGAAGTTTGACTGCATTGGTCTGGTTTCACTCTGAGTAGAGTTTCTCCCCTTAAGACTGGTCTGTTAGCTTTGTGCACACAAAGGATTCTGGGAGCACCTTTGCTTGCACAAGTTTATTTCACACATTTTTTTCCCCTGTGGACCTTTCTGCCTCTGTGTTTTCCTACTGAGACATTGGCTTTAGTGTAATTGTTTTAGATGACTATTGACTATATTGAAGAACTGCTGCTCAAAGTTTCACTTGAAGTCACTAATTATGTAAACATGCAGTCTAACGTAAACCAGACAGAACTATTGGGGCGTCTTTCATAATGACATATAATAATGAAAATAAAGAGCCTCTCTCACAGTGCGTCTCTATCATACCCCTCCCCACACATACCTTTTTGTGGTGTTGAAATATATAGTAATTTTTGATGAGTAAAAACCCAGACAATAGTTTGAGTCTTCATAGAAAACAGGGAAAAAAAAACTAATTAGAGATACATTACAACATAAATGATGCGTTTTTAATGAAGGCTATTGATATTCAAGACTGCAAAGTACAAATGACTAACACTTAAGTTGCCAGTAATCGCTGCAGTGCAGGTCTTTTATCTTTTATTGTGAAGCACTTTGTGTCTGCTCTGTATCAATAAACGTACTTTCTTTAAAAAATTTGACGGCCTACTGGGCATCGAGGATAGTACATCGTGATCGCAGACAACACAGACTTGACTGTAAGAACACAATGATCTGACACAGCAGCATCCTCTGTTATCATGTCCATATATGGTAAGAAATGTACAGCAACCTGCCTTTCTTGCCTGGCTAAGGCCTATTACAGTGTACACCTCCTGGTTTCCTCTACCTCCATAATAACTGCCCTCCCAGCCACGCTCAAGCTCAGCTGAAAGTGTAAAGCATCTCTTTACTCTCTACCTATTTCCAAAGTGCAGGTATTTTTAGCCTCGCTAGCTGCATGGTTAGAGGAATGGCAGTCTGTTGGTCGGTCAGTCAGTCCACCACTTCGGTCCAGACTGAAAACTCAACAGCTGTTGGATGGATTGCCGTGCCCAAATATTTATTCTAATAAATAAATAATTGCCTATTATTATTCTACAGTAGTGATAATAATCCATCCATCCATTAAAAGCTAGTGAGAACATGTTTTACCCCTCTTGTTATACAGAATTGAATTGATCTTTCTTATTGGAGTTTTCTGATAATTTTCTTATTCCACAACACATGATACCATTGGGCTCAGTTTTCCCCTGCAATTGCCATAACAAAGATGTCCCCAGTGCTAGTGTTGCCAGGTATTCAAGGCCAGCTGTAACAGAAGGAGCCAATATCTCTGTTAGGTTGCCAGAGTGGCATTCATCAGGGCACTCATTGTGTTTTTGTTGTGGTTTCAAGTTTTACTTCCATGGAAATGAGATGTTGAATGACTTCTTGGAATCGCCAAGTATGAGCCGGCCGTGCTAGTGCCACGTTATAAGGAAAATACATAGATGGCTATGTTACAGTATACCTGCAGATTATTGCACATTGTTATTGTGATGGTTGAGATCAATTGAACGCTCCTGCCTGGGCAAATGTGTTCTCTGTGTCAATAAAACCAGCATCTACTAGAATTCAAACAGCAGGTTAGAGTTTATTCGAGGTTAAAGAAACGTAATCTCCAACCTGAAACAAATTGCATCAGGTGCCGCTCATGCGTCGCTGCTGAATGAGTACTGTTTTTACTTTTGAACTGGCAGGTTAGCTCATTGTTGATTACCCACAAACTACACTGAGTTAGACCAGTGCTTAAATTAAGTTGGAGCTTCTTGGATCTGTTGCTATGTACACACATATATGTAGGTGTAATGCTATTGTCACTGTGAACATCACAGTACCTATAAAAAGTATTCACCCACCTTGGGAGTTTTAATGTTTTGTTTGTACAACATCGATCCAAAGTCCAAAAGTCAAAGGGAGAGCAGATCTCTACAAAGTCATTACAACTATAAAACACAAAATACTTTGCTGAAGTATTTACCCCCTTCAAGTCAGTATTTAGTAGCAGCAGTTACAGTGCAGATAGGTCTCTATCAGCTTTGCACATTCAGTCAAAGTCAAACCACAAATTCAACCGCAAAGTGTAACGTGGCATTTAGCCTTTAGGCCAAAAAGCTACATTTTTCCACCACAAACTGTAGCTGAGATGATATCTAACCCTGTTTTTGTAGCCACTCTCGTAAAGCTGCGACGCTTTCTCCAATCTGAGCCCCTGAATGTTGGAACTACATCAGAGGTGTCATAGATCGCTTGGTGGCCTCCTTCACTCATCTCCTTCCTTCACGCTCACTCAGTTTGCTGCTCCAGGCAGATTCTGATCTCACTGTACTCCAAGGGATGTTAAGTGAAATGTCCCTGTATCCATCCCCTCACTTGTGCTTTTCAATCACCTGTTCGTGGAGTTGCTTGGAGTGTTTCTTTGTCTTTGTGATAAAGATTTGCCACAAATCATAAAATTGTATTTCTACAACCAATTAAAACCCCTTGACTACACACCTGTGTATGTGACTTCTACACCAATGATGATTTATACTTACTCTTACTTACTCATACTTTATACTGCATAATGTGTATTTTATGTTTATGTTATTAATCGGCATATCAATTGTTTCATTTACGTAACATGAAAATATTCACCGATTAATTTGTTTTATCATTTGTGTTTCATAAATGCCTCAATTTATTGTCCAAGTAAATGAATTTAGAATTTGATCAATTATTGCATTTAAAATGTTTCCATTTCCATTTGCTAATCCTTGAAATACGCAGCGACATCCCAAAAAATAGGTCCTATGGAGCAAAAAACACAAGAAGTCAGGCATTCATGCAGGTTGTAAACAAGCAGACAGTTTTGCCATATTAAATGATTTCACTTATATAGCGCTTTTCAACCTTCACGGTTCCCAAAGCGCTTTACAGCTAAGTCTCATTCACCCATTCACTCACACATTCACACACCAATGGCGACCGAGCTGCCATGCGAAATGCTGGTCTCCATCAGGAGCAGCTTAGGGTTCAGTGTCTTGCTCAAGGACATTTCGACATGACGGGGGCAGCCAGGGATCGAACCCCCAACCCGCTCTAACCAGCTTTACCTCCCGTGCAAATAATTTAACCATTTGCCTTTGTTTTCTCTGCCAAATAAGTTTGACCCAACCTGTCTGGTCATCTGACAATCCTTGTGTTGTTCCTGTCTGTACTTTTTAAATGATGATGGTGCATTGAGATTTCAGCAATCGCTGGCTCAAAATACCCAAATACCCCCCATGAAAAGGCAGCACATGGTTCGGCCCGGTGAGCTGGCTCCAGGATTTAAGAGTCCTCAGCCCTCAGCCACTCCTTTTGCTGGACCAGGAAGGAACCTCCCCAACAACCGCGGTATCTCAAAGACAAAGAAACAAATAATTAATATAACGGATTACAAATCAAACAAATTGTGATATTAAGTGTTGACCATAAATGAAATTACCTGTTTAGGTAACAAAAGGTGAGAGAGTGTGAATTGGGATCTAATCACAAACTAAAGGAACGTAGTGGCAAAGTTTTAGTCTTGATCATCATATGAAATAGGTTGGTGTTTGTTTCAGATTACATGCATAATGTAAATCAAGTTGTAAGTTAAGAGTCATCTGTGTCCAACTTCCTCAACTGGTGAAGTGAACAGCTTGGCTCAGAGGCCAATAGGAAACGCACTGAAGTAACTTCAGATGTAATGGTGTTTGTTTCTCTTGATGGAGTAGATAAACTGTCTAACATCCTCTGGTCTGGTGCATCTTGTACATCTGGTGTGATTTCCCTTGAATGTCAGCAAAACACTGGCAGATAATGATCAGCCTATACCCCACTCTTTCTGCTCTTCTGCCACTGTTATGTAACAACACACACAGGCCCTCTCTGCCTTGCCAACTGCACTCTGAGGCCTGAATTTATGGAAATAAATAAGGGTAATTCATATTTTGAGCTTGTGAAATAATGTTCACAAATAATTTCACAGCCGGTAGTTGTATTAGTTGTATATCACCTTTTGTGTGCACGTGAATGAAGATTCCATGCTGGTATCTGAATATGTGACACAAATTTCCCATCTGTGTATGTGACACTGAAGTAGCATCAGATCACGAATTTTTGCAAAGTCAGCATGTTGCCCACTGACCAGTCAATGGGTCTAAGCTGCCGACTCAACTTGCATCTGATTGGCTGGCGGGGGGGGGCGGCTTATCTCGCCTATCGTCATGCCTGCATTCAAGGATCACATCCGGTCATGGATCCTGCTGCTGTAGGTGAGGTTTTTTTGGCAGAGGCGCCAACTCTTAAGGAAGACTGTGTTTATGTAAATACACAGCATATCGCTTGAGAGCCATACATATTGATTTTCCTGTATTGCCCAGGACAAAAAAAGCTAAATACACTAGTCTATGTGGCTAACATTAGCCTTGTTATGCAGTGTGTCCATGCCACTGCACGGATTGAAAGAAAAAACAGTCTAAGTAGAAATTAGACTATCAACTGAGAAGCCCCCTCAGGTAAATGCATACTGTGTGTCAGGAGGAATTGGTGCTATACATGTCTGAATGATTGTGTGCAGATGCTCCAGCAGCTTAGTGATGTATGATCTGAGCTGTAGAATTAAAATCCTTCTCTTCCCTCACATGTCTCCTGTAGTGATGATGTGGTTATTCTGCTCCCCGGCTGTGCAGCCGCTCTCTGCAGATCCTCTTATCTCAGCTCAGGACATTCCTGTTGTTCCTGTTCTTCATGTGGACAAGTTTGTACAGCATTTAGCTGCTAACCAATGTATTGTAGTTGCACCCATTCTTTGTCCTAAATACTTCTTTTGATGAGGCAGTTACTGAAAACTGTTGCTGCAGCCTCTATATGACACAAATCAGATTTATCTGAATTTTCTCAGGTGGAACTACAGTGTTAGGCAGACACAGCCTTAGATTTTGTGCAGGCCCAAAAAAAGTATGAAAGTAGCTCTTTTTTATTGTAACAAGTTAAATTAGAAAACTTGATAGCATTCAGTTCACACACACGTGTGTGACTCACTTTCTTCCGTCTTCAGAGTGCGGTTACCGACCAAAGCCCCATTGTAACTCCATGGACTAAATTCATTTTATCCTGAAGATGATTTTGGGAAATGAAGCCCAGCCTAGTAGGGATTAATGTTGCAAATAATGTCTTGCAGTGAACGTGTTTAATTATAAACAATCTGAGGCAATAATCTTCTTAAACATCTCAACTGATCAGATGAGCGAACCACCTTGATTGATGTTAACATTATTTCAAAAATACGTTTATAATGACACACAAAACAAAAACACAAGCCACGAGCAGACATCATTAACAAATTATTACACAATCACAAACAAATCACACATCAATAGATCCCTTTTCATTTCAACTTGTCAAACACAGATGTAGCCGATAACTTCAGTCATGGCTGCAGGTGGTAGTGCCAGCGCCCTGGTATTGTACATGCTGGCAAACTGGTATGTCATTCCTGTTTTTGACATATACCTATTCAAGGGATTATAATTGTCAAATCAAAGCACAATGTGTTCACTTCCCCTCAAATTAAAATGTCAATGGTCACACCTGCCCTCCTCCTGCTATGACATGCCAACAGGTTTACTGACAGGAAGACATCAGTGTCATAACAATGAAGAATGAATGAATAGCTGGAGTACTTCAGTAGGAACCAGAATTCTGTGGCATGTAAATACCTGACCTACCTAACTGTCATGTTGACATACAAAATATGATAAATGATGTAATGAGTATTTACATACTGCAATGAAAGTGAAACTCCAGCATTGCTGGGGATTGCATTACTTGTTGCTCTTGTTTGCCATTACTTGTGCCATTACAGAGTGTACATGCAGCAGTTTCCAGGCAGGAAGAAACCAAATCTGACCAACGATAGTGCCCTGAGAGTGCCAAATCACAAAAGTTTGGCATGAATCTAACTTGCAGCAATACACAGAACATCCAGGAAGCGCTTTGTTTTGTACAGAAAGAGCAGAGACCGAAAATGATAGAAGGTGATAAACATGGCTAGAGTGTTTTCCTCTCTGGTGCATCCTTCACAGGCACTCTTGCACAACGTGTGCATGCTGGAACTGTAATGCCTCACAGGCACACACAGACGGACTGGTGCCATCATCATCTGAACATGCGCTCATCCAAGGCGTTTTTGTTATTGGGCACCTGAAGAAAGTGTTTACTAGTGATAACGTCATTCGGTACACTTTACCTGCCATGACCTGTCAAAATGTTTTAGATTGACGAACATTTATAGTAAGATTTCAAGCCCCTGCACAGTTTCAGTGCACACACACAGATGTTTTTACTTATTTGGCTTGATTAGACCTCCTCTCAGAATATGTTGGGCACGTGCAGACTATTATTGCAAAACATCTCACCAAGGGTTAGGGGCCAGACTGAATCCGGCGCCACTGATGCCTCCCACAATCATCACTTAAGCCGCTTCTGAATCTAGTTTTATTTCAGATAAAAAATAGTAACAGGGCTCCAGATGTTTTCCACCAGGAGCCCTGGTGAAACTTCCTATGTGAGCGTTGGAGACTACATGGACATAGCAACTTTCACCCCTGATGGTGGGATATTCTTTCATTTTTCTCCATGTTCCTTGTCAACCAGTTGGCATACATATGGTCTCTGCTAGGTTTGTCATATGTGTGCCTCAGGTTGTGAGAGCCGCCAGTCTCCAACAACCAGCAACTGTTGGTGGTACCATACATACAGGTGTGCAGAGATGCAAACTCCTCACCTTTCAGCAAAATGTTAGTGTGTGTCAAAGTGTTTTATGTAGGTTTGTTTTACCCCATAATGGCTGTTAGTTTTCAGGCAGATTCTGTTTTAAGATACTTAGAATTAACTAGAAATGAGCATGTAAAGCAAATATTTAAAGACAATAGTAATTATGATTACCTGTTAATATTGTTATGCAGTAATAACAGTAATACATAATTGTAAAAGTACCTCGCATAGTTTGCCACAGCTTGAGAAAAAAGAGTGTAATACATCTCTTGTAACTGATAACTTATTACATTCATTTTACACAACTTACTTCAACTTACTTAAGTATCTATCCATCTATCCATCTATCCATCTATCTATCTATCTATCTATAGAAACACTTTTTGCCCTGTGATTCTGTCTTTTACAGACTTTAAAAGGAACCCGATGGGAACCGGTCCTACCTGCAAGAGAGTAGATATGTAAAGGAATGCAAAGTGACAAACAAATAGAAAGAGCAGTGTAGGAGAGGACTGATTATATTTGAATGCATACACACTCACACACACACACACACACACACACACACACTCTCACTCTCACTCTCAAAGCAGAGAGTTCCTGAGCTTTTCTCAGTACAGGAAGGGGACTCTTAAAGAGACAGCGTCACCTCAGCTCTGCACATATGATCTCTTTGTTGATTCGATGTGAGGGAAAGAAAGCAGAGGAGGAAAAGGTTTGGATCGAGCCGCTTAATGTTTGTAATTGAGGGAAGACGAGAGCAGGAGATGAGGTTGACAGGTGGCGTTGAAATTCCCAGTGGTAGTCAGCTATGACTTTCTGTTTTCAGCGTCTGTAAAAAAAAAAACAGGATGCTGGTTTTTGATCTCGTGATCTTTACCAGCTTATAAAAATGGGTCTTAAAATATGTTTTTTGTTAGTTTGCTTGGCACAATTGTCATTTTAACAACTTTTTATTGATGTTGCGGTGCTTTGTACATTTGATCTGTGTTTATTGTGAAGGCTGGCAGCTGAATGACGAGCTGCACTGAGGTGTTGTCGCTCTGCTACTATGGAAGAATTCACACGTCAGGTTTGTTGAACGTGAAGTGGTTTCATCTTTCCCCACCAGTGTGAGAATATGTGAAAACCGTCTGAAAATATTTGACTTTGAGGCCGTGTGTGACAAATAGCTGACATTTGGTTTCACCTGGACCAAGATGCCTTTATAGCATTTGGGCAGACTTTGATATACTCACGTTCAAAATTAAATCATTTTATATCGAGGAGGGAGCTCGCAAACATGAGCACAGCGTTTTTATTTTTCTGTCTATTTTTAACCAAAGTCAAACTAATTTCTTCACTGCAACTTCTGCTGCCCCAAATGTTCTGTCTGGTTCCTCCCATGATATTTACTAAATGGTTGATACGCTAAACCATATGGACAGAACAAGCAAAGCTTTGTGGAAGTCCTGGGCAAGGAGGCAGTTGTGCGCGCCCACACTCACACATGAGCACACACTAATAAAACTGAAGGAGAAAAAAACTGGGACAGCCTGGAGAAGGAGATTTGTTTTTCTGCATGTGTTGCAGGCGTGTGAGGATCCTGGTGGCATCTGTCACACTGGCTGTACAGTCGCTGTGAAACACAGCAGGGAGGTGAGAGATAGAGAGGTGCAGTGAGTCATTTCTGATGGGTGGAAGTAGAGAAAGGGGGAGTAGTGATGAGAGAAGCTGCAGGAAATAATGCAATTTGAAGAGAGAGGGGGAAAAGCGAGAAGAATGAGAGATGCTTGAGTTGGAGGGAGGCAGAGTTTCACAGAGGAAGGGGGAGTGGTGGCCCTGGATGTGCCAGTGCCGCCCTGTCATCCTCATGTGGACCAAAACTAAACAGGGACTTGACCTGCCCCCCTGCATTCTGAACACAGCTAGTTGGCTACAGACCAGAGCACAGACGCAGTCACCAATCAGGTGGCAGTAGTGGCAGCTTCCCTCTCCTTTGGTATCCTGCCTGACCCCTCCCACCCTGTGAGGTTTAAAACCAGGGGAAGGCTCTGCTGATTCTAGAGAGTTCCATCCTTCGTCGTTCAACCTGCTTGATGAGCTTTGGGCATCAACTCGAACTCAGACTGCTTTTTGTTTTTTTCTTTAACCCTCTGAAGTGTAAGAGATTGAAGACCAGCAGTTGTTTCTTTGCGTTGCCCTCCAACTCTTGGAAGTCTCTTTCCCTCCCCAACACTGTGGATGAGTGTTTCATGAGTCTTGCTCCTCCTGGACTGAGTTTATCACCTGGCCAGTTCTCTGTCCTGTGAGAATAATCCCCTCTTCACATCGTCACTAAGAACTGACACGTACCGTTAACCCTAGGTATGTATTCAATCACTGAATATGCTCACTTACGAGTCCTGTTCTCAGTCTGTTAAATATTCTTTCTTGTCATGTTATTTACTTCTGAACCTTTGAATCTCCTGTAGTGTTTCCATCTGTGTGCATGTATAGTATATGGGCATTTGTCTTTGGTAAAGCTATTTAAGCTCAGTCAAGTTGGGACACACTGTCATGCCTGTCCTAGAAATAGCCCTGAGGGTTCACTGCTGCGGTGCCAAATTGGCTCTTGTGGTTTGTCTTCTGTGACTACAGCTGCTTATCTTTGTTTTCTGTATTCTCTCTATCAATGGTTTTGATAAAGCTGTAATTTTCCACTGCATTTGGTCTGAGAATGGAGTAGGGGAGGCTGAGACAATGGTCAGACTGCAGTACATAGACTAATTCAGAGTAATGAACATATATTTTGATTCAGTTTTAATGATTATATCTTGTTTTGAAGAAATACTGTGTTGGAAAACTGCAATGAAAAATATGTTTGTATTGAGACTCCACTAACTCTTGTATAACTAAATGATATTTCAGATATAGGATGCAGTGAGCAATTGCTGTCATTCATTTTGAATATGTCCTATAATCTACGGCACTGTAGATTACGTTTATTGTAATTTGCCGGTCTTCTGTGACAACAATATTTGTGGGGGGGTTTTCATGGGGGTATTTCCTGGCAATTCACTACGTCGGGGGAAAAAACTCTTTCGGTCTGACATTGTCACGGTCACTTCCTCCTCTCTTCTCTTTTTCATTCAAATCGTTCCCCCACCTTAATCAAAGTCATCATCCCTGTGGGCTGCCTCACCCTGAAACCTCCTCATGACAGCGCCTTGAGGGAGCAGCTCCCTCTAAGAAGAGATTAGCTTTAATTTGCCTATAATCTCTTCAACATGTACTTTTGACAGATCCTTTTGTTGCCCGCCCAACCTTTGATGCCCCCGCCTCACAGTACCCTCTTGGCTGGTGTTAATTGTATTAGGCTATTATTATTATTTTTCAATTCACATAATGAGGGAAAGGTACACCAGTATCAACAAAAAATAGACACATTTTCTAAACTAGGCTTTTCCGCAATTTTCGTTTGTCATTAAAGAAGCTTTTGGGCGTTTACAACGGTTTGGGATTGTTGTGGTCTAAACTGAACATGTCTGCGCTGCGAGTAGAGTGGCTCAGCTGGGTGTGTTACAGTTTGTCATGCATATCAGTGGCTCTGTGCAATTTTGGTACCACTCTGGTGTTAAATATCGCTAGAAAAGGTCCATTTTTTCCATTCCGAATATATGGAATAGTTGAATTGTTCTCACCTGAAATCAGTTTTTTATTGGCCTAAAAAATAATAATAATTCTTCTGGCTCTTGTACATCTTGATCCATTGTGACTGAACTGGTCTAGAAAACATGTCAAATTCGTGGTTTCTTAAAGGAATAAAGTGTTTGAACAAGGCACCTTGTCTCATTATGAATGGTGTTGCGACATCGAGGTGGAGTAGAGAATTTGTGGGTGGGGAGTGCCCTGCCCATCAAAATGCTCGTCCCTGCAGCGGCATGTAACTTTAGATTTAGAATATACAGATACTCAGTGTAGTTACATGAGTGATTTTAAATATGTAGGAGAATTTTTCAGCAAACAGCCAATGTGTTAGAAAAGACTGAATGCTCTTGTTGGTTCAGTCCCTTTCAAAACCCACGGAGCAGCAGTAATTTATTTTTAATTTGTTTACAGTTTACTGCCGTCTCTTCTTTGCAGTTGTCTTGGTTCTTGTTCTGCTTGTTAAGTCTTGATGGATGATTTCCCAGACACGTTCTAAATCGAGGCTGGATCTGTTTCAGAGAACTAATATCTGCAGTGGAAGTCAGTCCATGTTAAGACTAAAGACAGGGGGTTTTGACAAAGGAGAAGAAGATCTCTCCGTTGGTCCTCTCACTTTCTTCCCCTCTCTCTCTGTGAAAGACAACACGCTGGTGTCTGGAGCGTAGCGAGGTCACATTTCACTGGCACTCTACATCAACCTGAAGTCTTACAGCCTTATAACGTGTGGATGTGCATGTGCACGGACACGAGTAGATTTGTAGTGAAAGTTACCTACCGTCAGTTCAGTGCCACCCGCTAAAAGCAGATGATAAAATCTGTAAACGTGTGGAGGTGGAGAATCACACAGTCGTCAGAAGAGTCAGTCTGAATGGAAAAGTACTGAAAGGCAGGGAGATGAGGAGGTGTGGGGATGGGGGGGGCTGTATTCGTAGAAAGAGTGTTGTAGCTGCGTCAGTGCCAAGATACACTTCTGCACCTGTATGAAAGAGGTGCCACATGCCACATGGCATATTTAGACAAAGAGAGCACTCATGTCCAAAGATACTCACATCAGAGGCAACAAATCCTGCGCCTGCTTTCTCACAGCCAAAGGTTACATTCTCCCTTCGGCAAAAGGCCTTCAAATGTCATTAGGCAGTGTCAAACCTGCATCATATCCACTGTCAGCATTAGATTTATTCAAGTGTTGTACTGTGGGAGAACTCCTCGTACAAGACATTTACAGTCAAATAAGTTGCTTAAGTGGCGACTGCTTGCTAATCCTAGCCTCATACATACACCAATAGGGTTCAAAACCTTCACCTGTCTTAAAGTATTCCATATTTCTGTTTGAATGAGGATCAGTGAAGAAGCGATCACCCAGTCCAAAACTATTGTGACCGTAAAGTGCGGATCATCCCCAGCATGAACTAAAGAAGTTCAAGGCAAAGTTTACTAAACAAATAGTTGTCAAGGCACCTTGTACATTACATTAAAATACATTTTCAATACATTGCCTAGCCGGAAAATCAGTAAGGCATCAAAGTTTAGTTGTATTTTTGTAGTTCTTCTTATTTTTTATTGCTTTTTGACAATTTAAAACGTAGGGGGATCTTACAGAGGCGGCACAACATGCAAATTTAATGTAGATATATTCAGAAACGTCAGCTCTACCCTTGTGGCTGTTATTCTACCTGCATTGCATTTGTGCTTGAGCCTCGTAGGAGGAGTTACGGAAAGTTACCAGGTGTTAACGCTGATGCATGTAATTGATTGAGCATTTCTTTGTGTGAAAGAGGTTATTAAAAGGGCTATTACAGGTTTCTTTCAAGCCCTGTTGCTGTGTGTGTGCGTGCGTGCGCGTGCGTGCATGCGTGCAAGTCAGACAGAGATAAACATGTGCTTAGCCAACTGATAATGTTGGCCGGATACCAGAGACCAATTTGGAGGCAGGAGAGTAAAGTTGAATGCTCTCCTCTACCACTCACACACACACACACACACACACACCTCACATCGAGCACTGCGCATGTATTCATATTCATGACCTTGTTAGGTGTGTTGTGTCTCTTGCTTCTGTGTCTTTTTCTTTTGCCTTTAATGATATCTGTGGCAAAAAGTGTCATTAGATCCCAGAGTCAGGTGGCTTTGAACATGGAAGTAAACCACTTCTGGTTTCTACTGTTCCGAGCTTCTTGTGTTGCATCCTCGTCTTTCACTTTTCTGGTAACAGATTAGGATGTCGCCAGATGATTTAATATTGTGGCTAAAAAGGTGACCCTGACATCTGACTTTTGACTCCAAAGTTTATTCTCAGTCATCTTTAAAGTCACTCCAAAGCGTAGTTTACATAAATGTGGAAAACCCTCAATCTATGCACTGGGAGACTTCACTGAATCATCACATTTTTGCTTCAAAACTTGTGTATTTGCTTGCGTCTTCAGTCTGCCTTGCAGGGAAACCACTCAAAGTGCAAAGAGTTTGAAAGAACAGACGTATTCTCACAATATTGTTGGTGAAATCTTAGAAACAGACCACAGTCTTGCCATTGGTTCTCTCTAGCAAACGAATACCAAAAGTAAATGAATGACACAGACCCCCCAAACCATGTCTACATGGTTCATGCTCTGGTATGGACCATAAAGGCATGACTATGATGTGACAGTGACAGCGATGAGATGCTGTTTGCCATATTTGGGCTTTAAGGTCTGAGGCAAAGCTCCTTAATTACCTACTTACTTGATGTATTATTCTGACCAAATCAAAGAATTCTGGGACTCTGGACATCAATGCATTAGCCAACCTGTTTGGAGCGCTTTAAAAGGAACACCCATCAGGTTTTGTTGACTCTTTCTCTAACTCTGCTGCAGTGAGAGTTTTGTTGCCTGGTTGGAAGTTGCCTTCAGCGCACATGGCATAAATATTAACTTGGCATCCTTTCAGTCAAACATTTTCTTGATCTGGCTCAGGATGCAAATATGGGAGAAATTCAGCTTATATTGAATCCAGACCTTCAATAACTGCTGGAAATATGGAGCGTTTAGTGTATGGCAAGGTAAATGAAGTGTGACTGAAAATTAGAAATAATGCATTTTCCCTGTGTTGCGTTTGGACCAGAGGTTAGTAACGGGAGTACATCCAGCCTCACTGAGGGAAGGCAGATCACAAGCAATGGCCAGGTCCTTATGGAGATCACAATCATCACACAAGTGTGTGTTTGTGCAAGTGTGTAGTGAGGGAGGGAGACACATAATACGAATAAGACTCCAAAATAGGTCATAGGCGTGCATAGCGTGCATATTTCTATAGACGGACCCCAGGCCTGACTGCGCTCTGTGAAATATCTTACATACTGTTAAAAACTAAAACATGTCTGGACTGTGATAGCTGATAAAAAAACTGGGCATACAACTAAAAGATTGATCGAGGCAGCTTTATGGAAACAAGGAAATATTAAACAACAATTAAGGGTGACGTGTGTTGTCCATAAATTCAGAATTGGTGTGGGTTACTAAAGGGTAAACATCTCAAGAGCAAATGTCTCCGAAATTCATGGGACTGGGACATGGTGTCCTCAGTTCCTTCTCAAATGTTCCTTTATTTTACAAGAGGGAGCCCACAGAGAATTCTGCCACCCTTTTCATTACATAAAGCCCCGTAAAAAATTCACGAGTCCCTGGAATGGTTCCAAACAATTATTGTTCTCTCAGAGGTTAATATACGGGTGAGTTGGAGCTCATCTAGTTGTTGTGTACTGCCAGTTGTGTATCACACAGTGAAGTGTCTTTTCTGTGTATTGCTTGCTAGATAAGTTCATAAAGTAGCTCTGAAATGTTGTGGAGAAAATGTATAGTTTCTCAATATAAAGATTGTGTTTCTACTCCTATGTTTTATCTCCCAGTGTTCCTGACACCCCGCAGTACCATTAGCTGTAAGTGTACTGGTACTGGCAAGAGTGCAGGTCTTAGTTTTCTTTGAACCCATATGTCTTGTGCCATAAAATATCAGTACTATAATCGAACAAAACAACATGCAGTTTGGTGTGTAAAGGCTGCAACAGTGTGCACAAACACATACATAACTCATAAAAAAACACATATGGGCCTGAGCTTTTCAGGCTTTTGTTGACTTTGGCACAGAGACAACCCCCCCCCCCCCCCCCCCCCCCCCCCAGCCCCTCACCCATTCCTTCCATGCCCTCACATAAACCCTCACACACACACACACACACACACACACACATACACACACACATTTAACTGGTACCCGTATCTTTCAGTCCATTCCTTTCACAAACATTCCCTTTTTTTCCTCTCCCTCTTCTCCCAAGTGGATATACATACATTCTTTCTTCCTCGAGTTTTCTGATTCGAGCCAAAGCTTTTTGTATAACAAATGTGTTTTTCACTACGTTGGGCGGGGGCCATGTCTTGTTTTTCACCATGACAATGATGGCTTTGTTTATTATAAATGAGTTTCTGTCTATAATAAAGAAAACGTTTTTCTAAGAAGCTGCCTTACTGTGATATTTTAGATAGAAAACGTGTCTTGAGTCTTTCACTTTCCTGGACTGCATTAACACAGCTGCTGCAGTGTAGTCAACATTAGCCATGTTAATGTGCAGAGAAGTGGGTGCAAGTAGGTGCAAACCAGCAGTTCAAGACTAACGCTTTTTTTTTTATAGATGCAAAGGCTTTTCTCATCTTTTAGTCCTTCTTTTAGAAAACCATCTTCCCAATGCACAGTTACAGTAACACACACACACACACACACATAGACACACATGTGTACACACTAACGTGGCTCTGAGTTGTGTTCACTTCCTGATGTTTGGGGTCGAAACTTGGGCCGCCCAACCAATGAAGACGGGGGACAACATCTGTCCGCCATCTTTGTCAGTGCTGCCAAGTATTATGGTGAGACCCCTTTCGCCTCTTCGATTCTTTATCCTTTCGTCTGCCCACCCCACCCTTCTTCTTCCTCCTCCACTCCACCTCTTCTCCTCACCCCATCTCCCCGTCTGCCAAGCAAGCAGAACCAGGTCATCTGAGATGCTGCTGCTGCTTTCTTTTTTTCCACTGCAGCCTTTTCTTTATTCACTTCCTTTCTTTAAGAAGGCATAGAGTTACTTTTCCATCTCACTCACCCTCCTCTGTTTATTGATTTGAATACTTGCTGCTGTTTTCTATTCATTATTGTTTATCATATGAGCTTAATAGCTTTCTGCACATGATGAATGAACCTTTTGTTTGTCAGAATCATCTTAGATGACACCTGAATTTGTGCAAACTTGCCTCCCCAGCCCCCCTTGTCCTGCAGTCCTCGAATATCTTTTACCCAAACAGTAAATATGAATATGTATTGTAATGCGATTTTGTTTGTGCATTTTTGAACTGTACGTTATAGTGTTTCAAATAGCATTTGCATATTTCTTTTTCTAGCTGTTAGCAACTCAAATCGTCATGTTTTTTTATTCTGTCTCTCAACAGGAAGCGCACACAGAAGTGGTTCAGCATGTCTCTCAATGTGCCGGGTCTGGTGGTGATGGCAGCGTTCTACCTGCTGATCTTGGGCACAGGCATCTGGGCGTCCATGCGCTCCAAGAGGGAGGAGAAGAAGTGCTCAGGAGATGGCATGGAGATAACGCTATTGGCCGGACGCAACATCAACTTGCTAGTCGGCATCTTCACTCTTACTGGTAAAGAAAAGGGGTTCAGTTCAACTGAACACTTCAATCAACTGATTTGTTCTAATGTGTTGATTAAATAGTTATTTACATTAAATATTTGAATCATTTATGTTTGGTCTAGTGGTGGTGTTAATATGTGTTTGCCTCTCTGCAGCTACATGGGTGGGTGGAGGCTTCATCCTCGGTATAGCTGAGGCAACATACAACCCAACACTAGGCGCAGTGTGGGCTCTCATGCCTGTGCCTTATGTCCTGACCTTCTTCTTAGGTGAGTAGCACCACTGACCCCCAAGCTTTAAACCCTGAACCATGAACCCTGACCTCCCTCTACTGTCTTCATCTTCTTTTTTTATTATGTTAACTGATCTGGGCCGAGTAATCGGATACAGCCGTGCTGATTACATTGATTTAATGGTGCACATTATCCTCACCTTGCAGGATTAAATATTTAAATGGACACAAGTGAGAAAATAGACATGAACTTAATGCAGCCTAACATAGATAGTCTTGTACTCAGAGTGTAATGGTCTTGAATACAGGGTCTGGCAAGCACCAGTAAATGCCAGTAAAATGAGTGCTTGGCAGGAACTTGCCACACTTGCGGGTAACATTCACACACTGGAGCCTCACTTGAAAACAGACTTTGGTCTTTTTTTCCGTAAAATCTTTGTGAGGTCGGGACTCAGGTTTGGAGGAGAAAAATGTCAACATTTAACATTCAAAGCATCCCTTGTTTTACACTCAATAGCTGATGAATTACATGTGGGATGGTGACACTCTTACTTGGTACTTAGCTTAGCAACAATGTAATTTGAAGTATTAGTATTTTAGCAACAAACACAAGCATATATAGGATTAATATTTTCATTATAACCGCAGTAATCAAACCACTTCAGGAAAACTGTAAAGTTAAGTTTCCCAAAGTTTCTACACACAGTTTATTAAATACAATATAAAAATGAACTTCACAGACTTGTTGACCAGTAACGTAGCTCCCATGCCCCCAACCCCCATCTGACTCCACGCACCAATAAAAGTGTCACTCACGTTAAAAATAGGTCCATGAGAAATCAGTTAAGGATTGTAACTTGAGGCAACAGGTGCAAAGGGATGAGTTCCCCCAGGGACTTAGATCGCCCACTCGTGAATTCATCAAACTGACAAACTCAGTGGTCGTCTGTAAACATTTGCAACAGGTGAAATCATCAGCGCTCGGGCCCCAATGTCACAACGGCCTGCGTGGTGTGAGAGTAATGAGAACTGGAAACTCCAGTCCCTGATCAGGAAATATAACATTCCCCGCTCTGCTTGTGCATTGTTGGCCAAGTGGACCCATGAGTTCAGCTGAAGGTGTTTATTGTGTTATCTGGAAGGAACACTTGTTTTTCTTATTGTTCACACACACTTGTTATGTCCAGCTCACCCTCTTCCTCTTCTTCCTTTCTCTCTCATTTGGGTGTTTGAATGATAGAAATATGGCCATGTTTTAAAACTGATGGCTTCATCATTTCCAGAGCGTGATTGTGGTTTTATGCTAATCCCTTCCTCCTGCTCCAGGTGGCTTTTTCTTTGCCAAGCCTATGAGAGAGAACAAGTACGTGACAATGATGGACCCTTTCCAACAGAAGTATGGGAACGTTCTGAGCAGTGCGCTGATCTTTCCCGCACTGGTGGCCGATGTCCTGTGGGTGGCACGCACACTCGTCAGCCTGGGTATGTTACCTCACACTGTAAAACTGTCTGACACTATAATGTGTGCACGCACATACTTATGCAATCATGCAGGCACCCACAGATCTGGGTACACAATGTGCACAAACACTAGAGAAGCAAAGCAGCTCGGGGGACACCTGACAACATAATAAAACTACCACCACAGACTGTAGCTTTATAAATGAACTCCCTCTGACACAATCAATCATCACAGTTTATTTCTGAGCCATTATATTGGATTACCTTTTCAGTTGTCAGGCGTTTCTGTTAGTTTGTCCACACTATGTTTTGCTGCTTTGGTTCAGTAGATAAATAGTTGTAATGTTGTAACAAGAAGTATATATTAAGTAAAAAAAAAAAAAAAACACTATATAAATGACACAATATTTGTGAAAAAGTCAAAGGAAATTGACCATTCGCTATCCCCCTTTCATACAGCAATTGTCCAATTATAACTTAGCAAATATAATTAGGAACAGCTGGCCTGTCAAGCTTTGGATATCTATATGTGTGAAAGCATAGCATTATCAGCACAATGCTCAGGGTCAGTCACTAAAAATAACTGACTGCTGCGGTGGATTATTATTATTATTATTATCATTATTATTTATGTGGATTATTATTGTGTAGTGTGGAAAACAGATGACAAGATGACTTATTTGATTATTATTAAAGTGTTTCCTTGTGCTATAATTAGCGTTGTTTATGTAATGGTACTGTTATTTAAATAGAAGCTACTACATTTGACACTATTGTTTTTACTGTTGTTTCTCTAATCTGTAAGTGATCATTTAATTGTGTGTATGTGTGTGTGTGTGTGTGTGTGTGTGTGTGTTTGTGTTTGTTTATGCACTTTGATAGTGGATGCATGTGTGCGTGTGCTCTACAGTGTGAATGTGCGTGAAAGATTGTGTGTGTGTGTGTAATAATGTTTTCTCGTGTGTTTTTAACGCTGTTTTCTTTTCCAGTGTTATTTGAAAAAGGGGGTTAAACATCGAGCAGCCTGTTGATTGTGAAAGGTGATCAATTATTCAAACCAGATTGTTGTGTCATTAGAGACTTGTTTCCATTGTTTGTGCCAAGGCTCAGACTGATTGACAGAGGGTAGAGTTACAAAATGAATTATCATTTCATTTCTGTGTGTAAAAAGAGGTTTAAACAAGACTTGAAGGGAAACCGTGAAATCCATTGACAGTGTCAGAGTCACCAAGGTAGCGCTGTATGCAGTGCTGACGCTCCACAAAAGGACTGGTAGGGAGGCAGGAATGTTCCTCGGACGATTTTGTCCAAACCTATTAAATCAATATAGAGTTAGGGGACCCCTCACTCCTCAGTAGAACCTCCTGTCGTTGTTTCTGGAACAGTTATGAATACGTTTGGCATCACACGCACACACACATAAACACTTGACACTCCAGAGAGTGTGCTGAGCATTTGACGCACAGGGGCGTTGTTGCTGGGAGACTGTTTATGTGTGTGTATGTGTATGTATAAACTGAGCTTCATGGTCTGCTTGAGCAAGTGTGTGTGTGGTCGTTCAGTGCCAGAAAGGATTTAAGTTTTAAAACACACACTTGTCCATGTGCTGTCAGTTTGCTGTTTAGTATCAACAGTACACAGTCATGGTCAAATTTCTGCCGGGAAGGAATCAGGGACAGGACAGAAAGGTTGCAAAGGGTGTACTTCTGTGTGTGTGTGTGTGTGCACGCAAGCACATGCATGAGTTTTGAAAGTGGGACAAGGATCTAAAAACAACACAGGGGTATTTAGGCAGCTCTTTCCCTCTGTCCATCCCTGGTGCTGCCCATTAAGTCCCAGAGGCCCCTGAATCTCCTTCCACCTTTCCCTTCCCTAAATTTAGCATGGAGGGGGATATCACAGCTCAGCACAGAACAGATGAGAGATCTAGTGCTATATCTGGAAAACAGACCAACCAGGAATTATTTACGATACAGTGAAGTTACAGGACAAACAACAACACTTGGGCTCTGTTCGATCTGGATGTGTATCCAGATCAGATCTAGATGTAGATGAGATGGATTTCAGTTCACACATGGCATCAGAATGCATCTCAATCTCGTGTTTTCTTCCCTGATAACATTTCAGTTTACTACGCAACTACACAAAACACAGCGAAAGCTACACAGAAAAGCTTAAAATGAGAAAAAAGTGCAAAATAAAAGCAAAGAGCGAAAAAGAACATGGTACCTTTCGTTCAAAGGTTTGTTATGCAACTTGGCGGTGCGTTGTGGTTGCGTCACTGACCACCTCTAAATGTATTTAGAGCCGACAAGATGCATTCTGTGCCAAGTGTGGACAGGTGGTTAATAACTGTAATATGTGGGGAAGACAGGAAGTGGAGACGGGGTGGTTTAGGGGTGGCGGGGTCGGTAGGGGTGTTAGAGGTCAGCAGGGTGGTGAGTGGCGATCGATGGTGCCGATCTGACACTTCTCTGTTTAAGGGCATTGTTGTGGTGTGGCTGCAGGCTGCGGCTGGGGGGACCCTGGCAATGTGGCAGAAGAGACGGTGAAGGTAGTGACGTTTTGCTTGCCTTGTTTGAGTAACAAGATGATGTCTATTTTTTTCACTTTTATTCACTTGTTTACATTTACTTATAAATACAGTTTTCTCATTTTTTCACACATTTATTTCACTACTTGAAGACACTTCTCTTTTAACCTTCTTCCTGATTTTTTTACTTAATTAAAGGGAAAATTTGCCTCGTTTTATGTGGATGTCCACTTAGTGTTGATGGCAAATGTACTGAATTGGAGCAGAAAATTCCTCAGTGCGTGCTATATTGACAGAGAAAGCTGAGCTCTCCTGCTCGCTGTGCCAGCACTGTCTATATGTACCAGCATGCATTGCGCGCGACCTTCTGACGCTGTCCCTCACTGAGTAAACTAGCTGCTGAGTGCAGCTAATCAAAGTTACACAAAGTTGCCAAGAAATGCATTCCTGCAGTTTGACCATTTCTTTTTATACACGTAGCTATATCGTTACCTTCAGGCCGTGTCCATGAAGTAAACTTGCATACACACACACAGTGAGGGGCAGAACTGGCTAACATCAAAGCTAACGCTAGCTGAGCTAGCACTGCAGTATAAAGTTACACAAAAAGCAACATGAAAAAACAGTTACCGGCACCCAACCTGCTGCTCTCGTTATTCAGTTTGCTTCAAATGAGGCTTAACGTTCATACAGTTTCCCTCAATATTACAACATTATTCTAATATTGCCACAGCCTGTGGGAGCAGCGTCAAGTGACAAAAATACTCACTCAGTGGTCATCTGCCCTCTCTGCCCTGCTGGTCTTGGTTGCCTTTCCCAGTTTATATATGAAATAATTAGTATAAGTAAAACTTTCATGCATAGTAACGTACACACGGGCTCTTGGGGTTGCCGTCGGCAACAGCATCCAACAAAAACTGCCCTCGCTGATATTCACTGCAGCAGAATGATTTAGTTTCTATTGGCATTGGAGGGCTATTTGAGCAAAGGCACCACCAGTCGCTGTTTGCTCTTGGCAGCTCATGTTGGTCCCCGCCGGCCAAATCCTCCTGGATTTCTTCAGCCATAATACAGTTGAATATCTGAGTCAGCCGAAACACTGTAAAATGTATCCTCATCACACACGCACGTTTTGGGATGACATTTTCTTGTTGGAAACAGCAAGTTTACAAGCGAAGAGAACAAATTTCGTTTTTGAGCGGCTATCCACAGGCGAAGACTAGAAATCCAAGTTGAAGTAGTTTGGAGTTCTTCCATGCGTCAAACTACATCACTTTGACGGCAGGTGCCAGAAGGACGACAGATTTTGCAGCAAGAGTACTCAGCTTGTTTGGTCAATATAGCACACACTGAGGAATTCTATGCTTCGATTGACCACATTTGCCATCAACACTGAATGGACATCCACAAGACGTGGCAAATCTTCCCTTTAAGAATTATCAATAAGGGTGAGAATTCACCCAAGAGGGTGAAAAAGGAATATTTTGGAGTCACAATCAATAGGCTGCTTCTGTTACGTGTTTCTGTACAGTTCTGTTGGTTATAATTTTATCATTATCACTTTTATGTTGGCCTCTTGCTTTATCTAAGCTCTTGGATGCTTTTTAAAGGTTTAAACCAAAGCCACCCATGCTTAAGTATAACTTGACTTAAATGACTAGAAATGTAATGTTTTGCTTTTTGTTGGTAAAATGGTCATTTGTTTGTCAAAGTGTTTTTTGTTTTTTAAATACTGCATTAAGACATGAACAGTACAACAAGACAATGTCATAGCCTAGCTTCTCAGTAAACCTTATCAATAATCTTAGTATTAGTATTAGTATTAGTACATAAGAGTGGATGCATGTATATGTGTGTGTCTGTGTGAGAGAAAGATTTAAAAGAGAGTGTAAACCTAATAAAACAATTAATTAATAAAACACTGATTAAACTATCACAGTAAGCAGCTGCATGTAGCTATCTGTAGCAACCAACGCCTGTACATTAGACGACTTGCTGTAAGACTTTTTGCCTACGTCAGTCCTCCGATGCTCATTGCTCTGCTGTGTTGTTCCAGGTGGAACTATGAGTGTGATCCTGGACCTGTCCTACGTCTACTCCATCATCATCTCCTCAGTGGTGGCCATAACCTACACACTGCTGGGGGGGCTCTACTCTGTGGCCTACACAGATGTCATCCAGCTCATCCTGATCTTTGTCAGTCTGGTGCGTAACATCTATTGACCCGTTCACGCAGCGGCCATTTTGAACAGTCATGTCGGGGAACCTTAGAGCTCCAGCTCCGTTCTTCTATTGAACGTTGAAGATCATTCTCGTGTCCCATCAGATTACTCACTCAACTACATTGTAGGAACAAGTGGATGAAAGAATATAGAGGGATCAAATATATAGTCCAGCAGAGGTAGCCTGTACCTTATTAAGATGATTAAATGACCTGCTAAATTAATGCATGTACTGATTTCATTAGCTTGTTTGGCAACTGTGAAGTTTATTTGAAGTTTCTTTCACTTAGTCTTCAAAATGCCTTCCGTCCAAAAAAGTTAACACATCTTTGCAAAATATGTGGTTCTGGAAACTTGGTGACATAGGGACAACTTGCAGACCTATTTGGTGAACTGATCTAGCAGGCGAGCTAACTGCTAACACTGCAGCCAGCCAGGAACATCGGCCACACCAGCTCTCTTAACTTCTTTCTATTTCCCTGTACTGTGTTGTTTACTCCCCCTGGCTTTGTGTTCTCAGTATTGTGCATTATTTCATTCAATGAAGAGTTATTTAAAAAGGGGATGAAAGATCACAGAGTGAATGACTTAACAAGCCAACTGTCAGTTAGCAAGCTCATTAGCTTGTTCACAAAAGACATATTTGTTGAATTGACTCGCAACTAATAAGCTAGAAGCTAGCTTCCTCCATTTTGGACTGTCTGGCTCCGTTCAGCACTGTCAAGATGACATGCTATTGGTCAACTCAACGCGAAACATTTGTTCAGATTTACAAAGCCCCTTTGGAGCAAAACCACTGATTTTATTGGAACTAATTGGTTTTGGTGCAAAAGTGCAAAAGCCTGGGCTACTTAAAGCTGCTTTTTACTCTCACTCCTTAACACCTCAAACCCTGACTGGTGGGCACACGGTCACTTAGCCAAAACACTGACTGAGGTAAATAGTTTGTTCTTCACCTTAAAAATAATCTCCCCACAAGGTCCATTTAATAGCTGTTCTGGATCTTTTGATTATTCCACATGATCTTCAGCAGCAGGAATTTGCCCAGTGCCCAGGAACTAAAGATGTTGAACTTCCATGAAATTCTATCAAGAGTCCTATTATTCTGTCAACTAAATACTGATAATTCTGGATGAATGAGAACTATGTAAGCTAACCATAATGTGACATTAGAGTGCTGTACACCGCTCAGACACTGGAGCTTTAACTCCAACACTAGGTTCAGATTCAGACAGAGAGACTGAAATCTTCCCCCACTGGGCCCATAATCAGATTAGCTGTATCCTTGTGTTTGTGTATACAGTGGGTGTGTGTTCCTTTCCTGTTGACCAACCCTCACTCTGTGGACATCTCACTGACGGCCTACAACCAGACCTTCCAGGCTCCCTGGGTTGGCACGGTGGAGCTTGATGAGGCTGGCAAGTGGTTTGACGATTTCATGCTGCTGGTGAGTGGGAATGGTCATTATACACACACACACACACACACACAGACAGCACTAAATGTGGTCTAATACACAGCTTATGCAGTATTTACATAACTCCTGCCATCACAGCAGTTAAATTAAATTGAACCCAGCAGTTAAATCGAAATGGGCTTATTCGATTAGAGGAGCAAACAGCCAAGCACAACAACAGCAAAATGATGGAATGAGGATTGTTCCTTCTTGTCCTGTTGTTGTACAAACTGATTGCTGTCATCATGTCTAAACTGTGTGTTTGTGTCAGGCTCTGGGCGGTTTGGCTTACCAGGCGTTCTACCAAAGAATCCTGTCAGCCTCCTCTTACACCCAGGCTCAAGTGACCTGCTTCGCTTCTTCAGCCTTCTGCCTGGTGCTGGGTATCCCCTCCGTGCTGGTCGGTGCTGTAGCTGCTTCTACAGGTACACACTCTTACCTTAAAGCTCTGGAAAGTTCTTATGCCAGCCGTCCTTAGCCTAGTGTGTGTGTTGGCCTTGTTTTGTCATTTAACCCATTTCTTGCTTGATTCATGTTTTCCTCCCGTCGATCTTTCAAACATTCCTTTGGTTCCTTAATCCAAATATTCAACTGTTCTTCCTCCCAGACTGGAACTCAACCAGCTATGGATTGCCCACCCCATATGAGCGCGACCAGGCAGGCTCCATCCTCCCCATCGCCCTGCAGTACCTCACGCCCGCCTACGTCTCTGTCATCGGCATCGGAGCTGTAGCTGCTGCTGTCATGTCCTCCATGGACTCAGCTCTTCTGTCCTCAGCTTCATTGTTTTCCTCAAATATCTACAAGAACATCATCAGGAAGCAGGTGAGAATTTTAGATGGTGTGTATGTCCATAACCAAATATTAAAGAAAAAAACACAACATTACTATACAATAACTACAGAAATGGTAAAGTTGAGAAAAAAGGGTTTGAAGTTTGAAGGCTCTTTGTACTGTAAGGCAGTTACTGCTACTCTGATAAGCTAGGCAGTAATTCAATTTAGCTATTGCCTCATTTACGTTTACGTTAAAGATGTTGGAGAATTTTACACGCTGTTTTTTATTAACTGCACATTTATATGGCATGCTAATTTTTATTTGTTCAAACAGATGTCAAAAATTCTGATTCAGCTCTTAATTTTGACCAAATATGTAAGTACTGCATTATGGCTTTGCAGGGCAGTATAGTCCTCTGTTAAACCTTCTTATGTTCAAAGACAAAACTGCAGCTAACAGGTTCTATCAGCTGAAGTCAAAGGGACCGTGTGAAAACAATTGTATATTGTATTCTGTTGCTCTAAGAAAACCCTGATGATGTCGTATGCTTGGCGTTCAAGTGGTAAGTTGTGACAACACTGCTGCTAAGCAATGGCAACATGGACCCCAAAAGACTCCTCATCCACCGAAGCTAACAATTTAGCATGCTAGCAAGCGGGTAATGTAATGCAGGAAATGCAAAGGCATAATGAAAAGATGGGGCCATTGAGAATATCAACATTTTCCTCAGACAAGAAAAACTCTGTACGACTAATATTGCAATATATTCACTTAACACTGACTGAAAGATGAACTTTGTGCAGTAGTGAATCAGTGCTAAACCACTGATGAAATGCATTCAATGTAGCTATCTCTCTTTTAGGATCTTAAATCTGCCTTCATCTACAGTAATAATCTACGATGATGGTCACTACAGGCGTGTTATTTTCAGTAAGTCTCGTGTGGGCAGCCAAAATGACATGTACAGCCCAGAGACTCTATCACTATACTGTACTCACAACACAAGCTGGAGGCAGCAACAAAGTAGCTATTGACTTTACAATACTGTACACATTGTACACTGTTTCAGGCTGAGTATTGTTCATGATGTTTGCTCTCTTATAACAATGATCTATTTCATTATTTCACCCACAAGGAATGTTCCACATAATGAGCCACTTCACTGTTGGGCTCTTATAGTGCGGCAACTTATGGGTACTGTGTCTTTGTAAGGGGGTCTCTTGGCCCGGGAAGTCATATGATCCTGAGGTGCTTACGCTGTACAACAAGGTGTAAATGGAATGTAATTCTCTTTGTCTTTCTTGTCTTTCTCTCCACTCCTTCAGGCGTCAGACCGTGAGATGCAGTGGGTGATCCGTATCTCAGTGGTGGTGGTGGGTCTGGCTGGCACTGCCCTCACCTTCCTGGACAGCAGCGTCCTGGTCTTCTGGCTTGTGGGCGTGGACATGTCCTACACCATCATGTTCCCTCAGCTGGTCTGCGTCCTCTTCTTCAAGGTGTCTAACGGGTACGGAGCCACCGTGGGCTACATGATGGGAATCGTCCTGAGGGTCCTGAGCGGCGAGCCCCTCATTGGCCTCCCGCCTGCCATCCACTTCCCCGGTTGCCGGCTGGACGCCGAGGGAAAGCTAACCCAGTTCTTCCCCTTCCGCACCGCCATCATGGTCATCTCGCTCGCATCCATTCTGCTCGTCTCCTGGCTGGCGTCAATCATTTTCAACAAGGGCCTGCTGTCCGAGAGGTGGGATGTGTTCAAGATCAAGCGCAAGCAGAAACCGACAGCCAGAGCCGCGGACGGCAAGAGGACCAACTCTGACAACGAAGAAGCCTCCGCGGCCAAGCAGCTACTGGACACCACCACCAGCTGCTGAGCAGGCTCACGAAGAGGGAGAGAGACGGGCACTGGCTGTAGGTGGACATGTTTGTTCGTCTGCTAGAGTTCGCAAAGGGGGAACAGCAGCAAAGGCTGGCAGCAATGACATGACCCAATTACATTAGCAGAGTGCGATCTGATATTTTTTATATATACATATATATATTTATATATATCACTGAAATGGATGCAATCCACACAAAGAACCCAGAGGCAAGTTCAATCATCAAGCCATTTAAATTCATTGGAGAGAAAAAATGTTCACAATAATACAACATATACCTCTTATTCATTAGATACTCCTCAATAAAGATCAGACTTGTGCATTTGTACAGATTACGCAGATAGCCTCTCTGAAAAACAGGACTGCGACAAGCCACCCGCTTCATCATCCTGAATAATAATTTATCAGCTCCACCCAGGGCCGCTGTACTGTACAGAAAGTCCACCTAGCTTCTCTCTCAGTGTGAACCTCTGTAAATGATTAGCGGCTCTTTGCAGCATGACAGGGCTCACTTTCACACCAGAACAAAGAAATGCTGCCCAGAGAACGAGTGCACGCTCTGCACTGTTCCACGGCGCGTTCGTGAAAGACATTTTATTATTTAACGGTTTATTTGAATGTGATCTGGTCTCTTCCTTTCTCTAGTTGATCTGCTGCCTCAAGCTAATACAGTGATTCTTCTTGGCTTGCTAGTTCATTTTAGATAATCAGTTTTTAACTTCTAAAATATTACTTAGATACATACAATCGTTGCTTATACACCAATGTGATTTTATTTTAAACTGACCGACTGTGATCAAAAGCACACTCCTGAATCTGTGTGCAAGGAGAAGGCAATCAGAGTTGTGTGAACATATCTAAGATGTGAAGGTTTATAGTTACATGTACATTTTCACAGAGCACCTTTTACCTCCACCTCTCAGATACTGCTCAGTAGACACCAGCAAGTTTAACACTTTTTTCTTTTTTTTTTAACCACACTGTGACCACCCAGCTATGGATGACTAATGTGTCCCACCCTGTCTGACTGCTCTGAGTTGGGTTGCAGTGCAATGCTGGTGGCTTTGTTGTGCAAGCTATATTGAAAAATCACACACGGCAACCAAAAACACTATTTCAAGCTTTTAAACACTCTTTTCTTCTAATGACTATTTAATATTACCTGTTGAATAGCAGAAAGGAGAGATAGAAACTGCAGAAGTTAATCTCCCAGCATGCCGCAGTTATTATAAGCCCATTCCCCTCAGCTGCAATATACTCAGATGATAAAGAACTGAATGTAGCAGTTTTCTACAACTGCACGGAGAGAAAGAATGCCAGACGTATCCCTCGTTTCCCTCCTCCTCACCCATTCCTCCTCCTTGTTTTTCCTCCATCCATCAGTGTGAGAGATGTGCCTTTCAGTTTGTCAGAGACTTTGTTCTGTTTAGTTGTGTTTTTGTTATATACTGTCCGCGGGGGTGTAGTTTACAGTGGGATCATTTTTTGATGAAGTGGTGAAAATGTTTGCAGCTAAGATTCTGAGACTTTAAAGGTTCACAACAGTACAAATTTTACTCCCTTTTCAAGACTAGAGTTTGTTAGAGAGCATACTGTTCAATGACCCTTGTGTTTTTTAATGTATGTTTTGTTGTACTGAGCCTACTTAGTAGTTGGTTGTGGAAAGAGATTCCTGCTAATGAGTGTCAGTGAGAAAGCCTTCCTCTATCATACTGTCGCCTTTTAATATCACTGGAAACTGGGTTCACTCCGCTGTCAGCGGTTATTTGATAGCCATCGTCAAATGGTTGTATACTCACTGTTCAAATACCTCATGGACTGGTAATGTTGGATTTAAGTATACAAACCTTTAACCTATGATTCTGACTTCTATCCAAAGCATACTGTATGAATGTCACTTTCCAAAGACTGATCGCACAGAACAAACTGTCTCAAAACAGGACGCATGCAGGACACAATGCATCCACCTTTTTATATGATTGTGGTTTCTACCTGTATTATACTCTTGTACTGTACAGTCTAATCATGATTTGTATATTTACTTTTTATTTTTTATCAAAGTTGATCGCTATGCATTGTGAGTTTTTAGAAGAACAACACAAATGTGTATTTTATCTCGAGTTAGCAGCGTTTAAAGTAAAACAGTAAAATCACCTTAAATTTTGCAGAACATTAAATGTAATTTCTCCTTCACACGTGTTTAAATCAACTGGGCGGCAGTGAACAGGTATGCGTTGTACACATATCACAGGAAAAACATGTTACATGTCGATGAGTCAAAGTAATAGCCATGTAGAGCAAACACTCCTGCCAGATAATGTCTCCAGACGTCATTTGATGAGAGAAAACTCCGTCGTCCACAATATAGTGAAGGAAGGCAACGACTTGATAATGGACTGTATGTCTATTGTCATCTGAGCATTTCATCACTTTTTGAAGGGGGAGTCAAACATCATCACTGACAGTTGTTAGTTTCATAATATAATTTGGTAGTGAGTTCTATGCTATATCTTCCCCTAATATGTATTTGGTTTTATACTATTATGCATGTTGATTGCATGTCTATATATGGAACTTTCGTGAAGGCTGTTCTCTCTTGCCACTTGGCAAGGTCCTACTTTGTAATCGATTAATGTAAATCCCCATGGGGTGATGTTCTGTCAGAATAAAGGCTGAAACCAAATTACCGTTTCTTTGCTGTCTAAATCATCGTAATGGGTCATGCAACACGTGAGTTCTCCCAAGTTGTACATATAAATGAGTTTTACTAAACACTCAGAGAACTTTACAGGTCAGTGGTGGTCAAGCTGCTCGAAGCATGCAGGCAGTAAAAACAGAATACCACTACTTAACCTGCTAAGACCCAAGCTCTATCTTAATTTCTCTTTGCTATTTGGGCTTATTGGGACTTAATAAGTATAAAAACTAAGCATCATCTTTTGGCATGATGTGGTTCCGCATACGGGGACAATTTTGAATTTCCATATATGCAGAATTAAGTAACATGGTATAACCCAAAATTTGATGTCCACGCATGTGGATGCCAGGTCTTAGGAGGTTAAACAAAGATTATATAAAAAGTACATAATACGCCTTAATCTGTGTGTAGCGAAACCATCTTGTGTTGCACTCTTTGCTCTAACTTCAAAGGGTTTTAATGGTATTGTCTGTAAAATAGTTCAGTTGTCCAATCATTCAGAGCCGTCAGACTGCACATTCTCCATGAGATGGCTGCGTGTACGATCCCAGAGAGAACAACATGTACAGCTGGTAACACACACACACACACACTCAGACAAATATACCTCGACAACTATTAGATGGATTTCCATGAAATTTTGGACATTCATGGTTCCCAGGTGATGCATCCTAATAACAGTCTCACTCCAGCAGTTTGACATTTGTGGTTTTAAGTGAAATATGGACATTCATGTTCCCCCTGACGACAAACTGCAATATCTTTGATCATTCCCTGACCTTTCATCTTGCATCATTATCAAATCAACATTTCACTTTGTCAAATACTTTGGTTTGTTACCGGACACCACCAAATCGAATTCCCTTTCTACTTCACATTCCCCTCAGCCGCAGCTGTACATAGTGTTAATGAACCTATGTTAGCATGCTTAAAATAGTAAACACGATAAATGCTATACCTTTATATATATATTATTACACTAGCATGCTGACATTAGCATTTAGCTCAGACGTAGCTCAACGTGAAGCAAATTTTAGCCTCGTGTTACCTACAAACTGCGTCTGGATGACTGCAGCTTCCAGCGCTACTTGAGGCTGACCAGGGCCCAGTTTGATGACCTGTTAGCTAGGATCAGTGCCATTATTCATCGGATGGACACCAACTACAGGCGTTCCGTCTCCGGCTGTGAAGCGCCTGTCCATCTGTCTCAGTTCCATAATTGGTCTGTCAAAATCAATAAATATCTAGCAAGCCACACGTATAAATACACACAAAGCAAGTTGAGGATCCCTGATTGAGTGGATTTAAACTGACATTAGTACCAAGCTCAGACTCTAGTGTCTTTTCTGTTTTTCTGCCAAGGAGTTGCTTTTTCACTGCAAGCTCCTGGAGAGTAACAGCTCCAAGAAGTCTTGTAGTATTTTGTTTCTATTTTGAGAATTGAATTTTGTTGTGGCAGTCCAAATATAAACTGTAGTCCACCGGAGAAGTCCGTGTGCATTATTCAAGAGGCGTTAATTTCATCACTTTGAAGGCACGCAGTCCATTGCACAAGGTGTCTTGCTCTCAGTGAACAGCAATTATGCTTCATTGTTTTAGCTCTGTTCTCCACTACATTGGAATTTAAATGAAATAGTGAATATGAGGTTATGGTGCTGACTTTCAACTTAAAAGAATAGTCAGATATTTTGATACCACTCTCGGGTCTGTGTGACATAAAGACTGGAAATAAGGGGAATCAGCTAGTCTGGCTCTGTGTGAAGGGTTTTTTACAGAATAAACAAACGAGATATAACGTTAACATGTTAGTGAGCTTTAGGGGTGCTGGTGGGCGGGTTTTGTTGCCTTTGGACGGAGCCAGACTACGGTTTCCGATTTTTAAGACAATCGTCCAGATCATTACTGTGCACTCTTTACTCCAGACTACTATTAACTAACTCAGAGTTTTAATGAACGGTGATTAGAGAAGCCACGGAGGGTGTTTCACAGCACATTTCCCCCACCGTCTTCATTCGTTTCATTTCACATCCAAAGCACTGGAGTGCAAGAAAACACAGGAACATACAGTATGTCACTTGCAAACCACTATAATCATCATTGTATTATCACTATGGATCTCCTGTTCAACATTTCCCAGATCAAGACAATTTCCAAGTAGCCCCTCAAGCTGGAACTCCAGTTTGACAAATGATGCTCTTTCAATGTGCAAGATAAAATGCTTCAGGTGGATCTGAGCCAAACCCAGTCACACAGTTTCAATGAAAACTGCCACGCACTAGAAACATGTGAGTGAGATTACGTGTTTTTGTTGACCAGTACGTACTCTTGTGGCTCAACCAGCCAAAAATGTGATTTGCATGTGATTAAAGCCAACATGCAGGGTTACAAAAGAGCCATTCAACAATTATGATTAAGGGAATGAGGCACATCATCTGCATTTGTTTTATTGAGTCAAAACAGTAAACTTTATGTTGAGCAGTCAAAGCCAAACAGATACATCTTGGCTGGGAGGCTGTGGACTACTTTTCCTGCAGTACTGTCAGCTTAGCAGTTAGCATTTGGACTGTCATCTAACACGTTTGCCAGAGTCACATGTGACACAACAGAGCTTTACAAGGCTGTGACAAAGCAGAGGATCTGGTCATTTTTTCCTAAATGGGTCTATTAAACCACACAGTTAGAAAGCTAACGGTATGGACGTTTGGGTTTTTAGCCAACTGCTAAACTGAGAGAAGATGAGGCGCGAAAGATTCTGTTAGCTTGTTGCTTTAAAGTCTGAATGAGGACTTGACAGGGGACGTGGCCTGAGGCATTGTTTCAATGGGACCTCAAACCCCTTTTTGTGGTTATTGAAACATCAGGGCTCTGGCAGTGTGAGCAGTTAAGTCCTATAGCTTAGCTATAGGTTTAATGGTTCAGTTAAACTGGTACGTTTAGAGATTTAAGGTGATTGCCCTGTTAAAACAAGCTCAGGTCCAGCTGAACTGCTGCTAAACTGTATGCTGGAGCAGATCTAAGGTCACTTGATGATACACAGGTGAGACAAGTAAGACCACACAATGATGATCTGTGTAGTCCTGTGTAGTTATCTCATTCAGTAAATGATAAAACACAAAATTGGCTTTAGTTTTGCAACGTGGTTATTTTGTATATTTTGCCAATGTAACTGTTTACAGCTTCAAGTAACTGAATTAGAGACATGTTGTTCAGCTGAGCTGCCCACTACTGACGAAGACAGAATCATGCAACAGTAGATTGTTTCTGTGGTGTTCTGGCTCATTTATGATTCCTGCGAAGACCAGTTCCCAAACTGGACGGGTCGGTCCATTCAGATGTAGTAGATGTAGTAGTGACCTCTAGTGGTAGATTTCTATCAAGTATTTACAGTTAAGAATAAAGCACAGCAGCGCATTAAACTGCAGCCATTTTGTATTAAGAGACAGACGACATATTTGTGTTAAACAGCGACAGTCCCATTGTGTTCGAACCACCAGGAACCTTGTGTAAAGCCATGTATCACCCCCACTGTCACAAAGACCAGCACTTTGACTGCTGGCCATCAACACCCCAAACAGAACTATTAATACAGACTGCTTAAGTGCAAATGCTCTCATATGACCAAGTTTCGATTTATCACTTCTGGTCCAACAGACATTAGACGACATTTGAGCTTGGGGCCAAAACTACCCACTATGTTGAGTGGCTTCGACATGCAGCCGCCTACATGACTTTGTCAAGTACTGGAAAGTTTACTGACGCTGTGTGATAGGCTGAGCTTGTCGGCCTTATTCCACTTGTCTAACATTGTTCCCTGTAAAATTCGAATGGTCCAGTCTTGAACTGAGGATTGTTTCGGCTTTCTTCAGCAATGAATAATGTTCTAAAGTGAGGGCTTTGATGGATTGGTGGGATGTTTATATTTTGGTGCAAAGCCTCAGACTTAATGAAAAGAGAGAGAGAGAGTTCATGAAAACCCTGGGTGGCAAACATTTTTCACGTCAAATAAAATATATAAAATGTAATCTCTTGCTAAAACACAAACACTTAAAGCTGCCGAGGACCACGCTCAACTCTATTTATAACAGATGGATGCAATCAACACACTCTAATTAGGAGGCAGGAGCTCGTGTTTCAAAGCAAAGGATACTGTTGCTTTTAATTATAGCCGCTCCCCAGCTAATTGGTATATGGCTGCATTCAGTTTCCCTGAAAAACAAAAGTCACCCCACATTCAAGTATTCTTTCCTGGTGCAGGCCAGGGTTAGGGTTTGAATAGAGCAAAATCATAAAAAATAATGGATAGAAAAAAAGACAGACAGCGTCCTCTTTATGGACCAGACAGCTACGAGACAATGTTCTGACAGTCTACTCTTCCCTCCTCCGGTTGTTTCCTGGTTTTACTCCATTCTCCTCTCTCGTCCCCTCATCTGATTTCTTTCATTTCTTTGGTGCCCTGTCCCAGAGATGCTGCTGTGTCCCTGTTAACCTGTCTCCAGCAGCTGGTCTGAAATGTCACCCGCCCTGGTCATTTGAGATCTGGCATCCAAGTCTTCAAGCTGGAGTCAGGACTTCTTCCCGGAGAGGAGACAAACCCACCGATGCCATCTCCTGTGGAAACCAGCCCTTCCTTCTGTCTTGAAGTGTTGTGGTGTGTGTGTTCATGTGATGGGTTGTATCACTGCCCTGTGTTTTTGTTGATTTACTAAAAATCACATATTCCCTACATTACTATTGAATGCTTTCCAAAGCAAGCTGTGAAGTGTTCAAATGTTTTTGGTTTTCAGTCCAGCGCCGTTACCATCATGTCTGCACTTATTGGTGCCAAAGTATGTAAATGAATGGAAACCAGTGGCTGCACACAAGGAGGGAAACACACGTTTAGGAATAAAAAAACACTATTGTTGGCTGTAATGCATCACAGCGCAGGTCAGAGGTCCCTCAGGATAACTGATCATTACTGCGTGCTCGGGCAGATGCACCATCCCACTCCCACTTTTTAAAATCTCAATCAGTGCCTTTAAAAGTAAAAAGAAATAGCCTCTCCTTACACAGAGGAACTATACATAGATAAACATCATATGTCATGTCCCTGTTTCTCTGACAGCTTTTACTGTTTCCTGTAGCAGCAGGTCAGAGTACAAGCCTACCCAGCAATTGGGGAACAGACTGAGAGAGACAGACTGAACATTTTGTACCGTATTTGGAGGCGCAGCATTTACTGGAAGTCACTGCGTGTGTAATCCAAATAATAACAGCATTTCATATTTTCATATATATATATATATATATATATATATATATATCAATAGTGATGCTGACTGCCTGCTCCTGCAACATGTGTCTTTTCCTGTGGGATCAACCCAATCACCAGACAAGAATGTCAGTGTTAATAGATTCTGCAAAATGCTGGATTACATTCAGTGCCACTGTTTGCCAACTATGGTATGGTTACATTTGGGAAAGCTTGTGGTTACAGTCCATCCCCGTCCACTGCGAAACTGCACACTAAAAAACCTACATTAGATGCAGAAGTGCACTGTCGAGGCTCTTAAATTATGCACTGTAGTGGCTGTTGTGGCGGTAATAGCGACACCGATTATGCACGGAGTGGTCCAATAATGAGTTTGATCTCACACAGTGTCCCCGTGTGTCATTCAATACACTCAGTAGGCGACCGTGGCTTTGTGTGTCGGACTGTCGATGGCAGCGTTGAGGGTTGGTGTGCAGTCACAGTCTCTGCTTTGTCCAGTACTTTTCCACTGACTACCAGGCTGCATGTGTGTGTGTGTGTGTGTGTGTGTGTGTGTGTGTGTGTGTGCGTAAGTGCCTTGTGTGCCTGTGTAAAGAAAATACAGCTGCACTCGCTGCACCTTATCAGCCAACCAGAAAGGGGGAAAAACAACAACAATCATTTTATGAAGTCCTAAACTCCAGCACAGATTAGGCAGTATTACATATCAGTTAGTCATGTGCATCTGCTAAGCCTTGCCAACACTGGCACCTCAAAGTGTGCTTGATATGGCTCCCACAAAATCTGAAGCAAAAGGCAGGGGTGTGGCTGAGCGAGGGTATGTGGCTCCCTCAGGCCGTGTAGCGAGGCATCATGAGTGCAACTCTGAACATGTGCACGAGCCAGAGCTGTGATTCATCCCAAATAAACACATGCACAAATGGTGACACACTGACGATATGCCAGCCTAGTAGGAGTCACACAGTAGCTTGCTGCTTCCTTCTCTTGGTTTAAAGCGACATATGCATGCACACACACACACACACACACACACACACACACACACACACACACACTTCATTTGAGTGGTGCATGGATTTGGATCAGTAATGGGGTTTAGTATCAGATTCCCGAGAACTTCACTTCGCCTGGTCTACAAGGGAGACGTAGATACGATTTTCTCTGCAGGTTTTACTGTTTGTATTCCTGTTATTGTGCATCGCTCCACCTGTGAGCAAACAGGAGTTTTACGTTCTTTACACCAATAAACCATTCCACGCTATAGAAAACTGCAATGCCACTCCTCCTGTACACACAGCGACACACACACCCTGGTAGAGCTGAGATGTTTGTCGATGATATGCTGGTCTAATAAGAATCAGTCGAGCCAGGTCAAGAAAAGTCCCCATAACGTAAATCATTACATTTTAGTGTGAAGACTTGGTTTAAGGTTAGGTTAGGTTTAAGTTAAGGTTAGGGTTAGGCAGGTAGTTGTTAGGTTAGGGGGTTAGTCTCAGGGAAATTAATGGAAGTCAATGTATTGTCCTCTGAACTGATGGAAACACGACTGGGCGCACAACACACGTGTTTCTAGTCTGTGTGTGTGTGTGTGTGTGTGTGTGTGTGTGTGTGTGTGTGTGTGTGTGTGTGTGTGTGTGTGTGTGTGTGTGTGTGTTTTCACAACAAAGGTTAAGTGCTGGCTAAAAGCAAACCAGAGCTGTACCCATTTTTAGCTAATTGTACTCTTGGTGTATGTGTATTGGTGTATTGGTGTATTGTGGTATGTGTATTTTATTCAATATCCGTAAGGTTGTGATGTCACAACTATACAGTTTCAGATAAAAGATGAACTGAGGGGCTGCATAAAGGGCAGGTATAAGATAAATGAGGACTTTGTCTTTGTGAGGACTTTGTGTTCAAATTGTTGAACACTTTTTTTCCTGTTCATATCCTATTGTGTCTTCTCATTACAGTCATTTACTATATTCTTTGTTCTTGAAAACGAGATGATGCATCTCAAGAGTAAGGTCCTATAAACAAAAAAACAGCTTTACTTTACCTTGAAGTAAAACAATACTATTTGCATTACAAACATGAAGATTTAGCTGTTCCAGCTATCGACATGGCCGGTTAGCTCAGTTGGTTAGAGCGTGGTGCTAATAACGCCAAGGTCGCGGGTTCGATCCCCGTACGGGCCAACTCTTTATCTTATTCTGATACACTACTTCTACACTATTAGCAAATGTAAGATGATAACCACTGATTTACAGCCATTTCATTTAATTCCATAACTTTTTCATCATAGATATGCTAGCTAACGTGATTAATGATAGCGGGAACAACAACTGTGCGTGAAATTGCGTGATATCTTTCTCCTTGTAGAACTCTTATGTACAGTCTACATGTAACAGTAGTAACACGTGCATAAATATGTAGACAAACAACCATACTACGACACAATATTTTAACTTGGGTAACTATATATAGCAAAATACCAAGCCACAGACGGCAAGAGGAGGTTCCATGGTGTAATGGTTAGCACTCTGGACTCTGAATCCAGCGATCCGAGTTCAAATCTCGGTGGAACCTGCTTTTCTGTTTTCGTCACTCCTCGCCACATAATGTCACGTCTTTAACTGCATGTTTATGCGTTTTACACAATGACAGGGAGTTAAATACTGAATTAAATCTTTATTTCTGAGCTTCTCAGAGTAATGTTTGCCATTCCTGCCACTACTTGTTCTTCCTGGTACCTTTAACACTGCATACAGAGAAAAAACTATTTCTGCATAGTATTTTTAGTTAAACGTGTAATTGCTTTGATTCGAAGCAGAAAACTTCCAAAAAGTTAAGATTTATATATTTTCCTTCTTATTTTGATTCACAATCAGCACCACTGATCACATTTTTCCTAACCAAATATACCACTTTGCAAACGCAACTGAGTGTAAAACATCTGCCAAACACCAAAGACTCGTTGAGAATATAAAATTTTAATCATACTTATCAAACACATCCTTTCATTGTTAATAAAAATGATGTAACAAATCATTTTCTAGACATCTGTAAGCGCAGTCTGTTTCGAAATAAATCCAAATGGCTACAGACAAGAAGTGACCTTCATGTTCTGAGTAAGAATCCAACACTGGGAAGTGTTTCTGTACTGTAAACTATTTGATGTTTAATTCTCAGCTATAGCAGGTAGGAATCATTTTAGCCAGGACAGGAGTCTTTATTACAAAGAGGTGCTGCAGTCTCTGGCACCGCTGTAGATATGCAGATCTCTGACTGCTGTGAGCTCTAGTGGAGCCTTCTTGCTTTATTTCTGTCTTTTCTTTGATGTTGCTGCCCTCTTCTGGTTGGAACTTGATCCTGTATTTCTGAGAGCAAAAAAAAAGAAAAGAAAGATGTTAATTAAAAAAACTACCCGATGATCTTTGTGTAAAGTGTGCATATCTCCTCAGATCTGATATATACAGCATATAGACAAGACAACTGGTGCACCTACTTAAGAGCTTTGTCTGGTGTCTCCGGATGAAGTATGACCACTTCCTCCTCTTCGCTGTCAGATATCTCAACCACATCTCCTGTAAGTCAAAACAAACTCCCCGTTTTAAGTTATTTAAAAGAGAACATACTGACAGAATGATCATTTATAATCTAAATTTAAACTTAAATTTAAATATGTTTGGGCCTGTCACTGTGCTGGTATGACATCTGATTCCTGTCTATTGTGTCATTTTATTTTGCTTTTGTTTTTAAAACAACTTTAATGTGTTGATGCTCTTTTCCTGTCTGTCTCTTTAGAAGCAGAAATTAGACTGAAAAAAAAACAGTAAATAACCTCTTCTGCTCTCCTCCTTTTCATGCTCTTCCATCTTTGTTACTTTTTCCTCCTCGTCACCACTGTTGTCATTTTCCTCCTCTTCCTCTTCATCATCCTCCTCCAGCCCCCAGGAGTTCTGCAGCCCCTGCCCTACCTGGCCCACACCTGGTACGGGCACCACCGGGGAAGGCACCCTGGTATGAACGTTAAGGAGCCACAGTGGATAGAATACATTCCACACGTTCTCTCGGCAGATGCTGTTGTCACTGAGGTCACTAAAAGGATACGTCTGAGGCGGGGCCTCAGCTTTCTGGACGATGTCATTGGCTCTATCTGACACATCTGTCATCTCCACAGGAGTCTCGTCCATTTTCAGGGCTGTGATTCGCTCCTGAGGCAGAGACTCTGCAAAGCCACACCTACCACCCGCCTTCCTGGGAAACATAAAAGTACAGAGTTCTTATATATTCTCTAATGTCCACTTCCACAGTGCACTACTGCAGCATGGTGAAGTGCTCACCTTGCTTTCTTGTCATTCTCCAGGGCTTTGCTGATGAGTTCTGTGATTTCAGACACTTTGACGCTGGCTATTTTACTGCATCTCATAACCTTCAACACCCCACACACAAAAAAAATAAGTTGGTGATAAACTCTTCATATTTTTCTCATGTGACTTCACTCATTTGTTCTTACAGGATAACTACACAGATGATTATATTCATATTCATTCATTCATTGATTGGGATTCATTGTGAAGCTTGACAGTGCAGTAAGAGAGATTAATATAAGATAACAGATCTTAATGGCTGCAAAACTAAGACAACAGCGCAGTATTATCTGGCCTCCATTAACCTGCTCTTTAAGCAGCATGATGCCTCCGCTGGACTGGATGGAGCAGATTTCTCTGTGTTTGTTCATAGCGATCATCAGCAGGCCGTCCATCACCCGCTCCTCCCGTTCACAGGGGTCCACCAGCAGATAGGTTCTACAGAGCAAACAGGAAGTGCAGAAGAAGAAAGCTCGGTGTGAGGAGGGATAATGCTCATCCAATCACTTCAGTTGGTCTACTAGATACTTTTTTTGTTTTTATGGTCTTTACTCATGTGTTTTAAATAAAAACTCAGTTGCCAGTTCATTAGGTACGCATAGCTACAACTAATGCAGTTTAATACAACAGTCCTGCAATCAATCAATAATATACATTATAGTACAGCCTGTTTTAGAGAGGTGTCGATGCAGAGAGGATGCAGTTTGTGGTGCTGTTGAATTGTATTGCAATAAACTGACAGGCCGGTGTTTCTATTGTTTTGTCCACCACATTTACGTCAATGATGGTAGGCTGAATAACAGAAACACCTCTCTGTACAATGCAACACAGTTCAACAGCACCACATCCCCCAAAGTGACCATACAGTTGAATCAACAGGGCACCCTTCAAATCAAAAGTCTTAGCATTTTGGACAGAAAATATTCAAATGTGCCTCACCCTTGTTGGAAGAAGGAGAAGCTGACACTGATGGGCATGTGGTAGATGCTCAGAGGAATAGGGTCCCTCTCCTCTGGACTGTACTAAGGGAGCACAGGAATAAACACAAAAGTCACAAAGTATAAAGTAAATTAAAACCATTCTGACATGAGTTACAATGTAAAATCGGTGGTGCAACATAACTGCAAATGTTGTAAATGTGTTGGCACTGAAATGAAATAGCATTAATGATTAACCTGTGGTCCAGATAACCAGATAACTGAGCAGTTTGGAGCGTAGGGTGTCCCCCAGCTGATTCAGTGAAGCAGAGACAACACCTGCTGTGTTTGTTGCCGACTCACCACCGTGACTTCCTCTCCCTGGATGCCGACATCAGGGCGCCTGAAGTGGCACAGAGCGGTGATAGCAGCAATGCTGGCAGCATCCATCAGGTTCCCATCATGATTCAACATGTGAACGTCCACTCTGATCTGCCACACCTGAACACAGAGACACACACACACATCATCATCACCACCACACTGGATAATGTTATTTTCTGTGTGTGTGTGTGTGTGTGTGTTTTACCTTTTCTCCAGACACCACACACAGGGACTCGGTATCAATGCACTTGGAATTTCTCAAGCATCTCTCCAGCTGTCTGTTGAGCTTCACTGACAACTCAGACTGCCTGGAGAGAAAGAAAGCCCCACAGATGATTTACACTCTCTGCACAAACAGGTTGACTAAATGAACCATGTTTCAGACACAGTCCTGGTCCAATATGTCCCTTAAAATACTTTTATGACGTGATTAGAAACCAGTGAACAAGAGAGAATGAGTAACATATAATCGGTCTGATGTATTAGTAGAGAACAACACAGAAACATCATCTATTTAGTTTTTTTTCCCCTCACCTGCCCTGTTCAAATGCTGGCGAGGCCATGGGTGACAGCTCTATGTTGAAGAACATGATTCCCTCGTTTGGTCGATTCTCTTTGGGAGCCACCAGCTCACACGACACCTGGGCCATGACCCTGTCGAGCGTGGCACGTTGACGTTCAGTCATCACAAAAGATAAACTTCCTCAACCCCAAGGACCCTTTGACATCTCTTCAGGACCTGTACTCCTCCAGGACCCTGAGGAGAGCAGGGAAGATCGCTGCCGACCCCTCCCACCCCGGACACCATCTGTTCGACCCCCTCCCCTCTGGCAGGAGGCTGCGGTCCATCAGGACCAAAACCTCCCGCCACAAAAACAGTTTCTTCCCCTCTGCAGTCAACCTGACAAACTCTCACTGACACCCCCCCGAACACTACCACAAGCTATACGTTATATTAACGTACATCACCCCTGTCCCCACTGCGTTACATTAACGCACTCACCCCCTACTGGACACTTTATCTGGACACTTTACTTTACTTTATTCTGGTCACTGCACTGTTTGTTATTTATCTTATCTTATTTTTATTTTTATTCTTATTGTTATTTTAGCTTTTATATTCTACTTATTTGTTATCAAAACAATAGCACCTTCAGACCACAGCAAATTCCTTGTAATGTATGTTACTTGGCAATAAACAGTTTCTGATTCTGATTCTGATTCTGACAGGTTCCTCTCTACAAACTCATGTTGTGAAGGCAAGCATTGTTCATCCCATAGAGCTTGTGTTAGAAAATCCCGAGATTTGTCATCTTAAATTCTAGGGTAAATGTTTCTAAAATGATGCACGCAAGACATCTTGAATTTCCTATATGATAGAATGGTGCAGGCACAAAGAAACTTAATATTAACCGAAAAAAGGTCATATACAATACAATTAAGCAAAATGTAGTGGAAGATTTGTGAGGAAGGTTCAACATTAATGGGGTTACCAGGTAGAAAAAGCAAAGACGTTACACATATGGGGCCATGGATTCACCTGGTTTTCCCCAGATCCACAAAGCAGCATCCATAGTCCGTCCCAAATGTGATCTTCATCTTTCTGTAGTCGTAGGTCTGCCGTCCGTCCAGGCGCTGCAGGGAGAGGACAGGTAAAACTACCGCAGTCCCACGAAATCCACCACTTTTCAGGGACTACTATGGGATGTAGTGGGCATGGACAACAACCCCCCCAAAGTCTCTAAACACAGCAACGGAAAGACACTGACACTCTCCATTTACAATTACTGAAGACTGACTTGAAATGTAGTGTTTGTCCACCCTCCGGTTATTGGATGAATTACAGAGAGATTGAGATCAAGATTCTTTATTCTGGATCACATAGAGTTAGTTAGTCGTAACTGTCCACGTGCTAACACTGTTGTTTTCCTTTTGTGGAGCAGCAATCTCTGCACCAGTTGTACAAGTCAGTCCATGAAGTGGACACAACGTTCAGAAACCAGCTCACCTTTTTCTCTTCGATGGCTTTGAGCAAGAAATCCCGCTCACAGTTGGACAGCGGCGTGTCCTTCATTCTGCGGGGTTTGGAGTGGCTGCAGTTAGATTTAAATAGTTTAGTTCACAACTGTACTGCTTCTGCTCCCATAGGCATGTGGCCACCATCAATATTTTCTGAACTCTACCCCGGAAGCGCTACGACATGGCATAGTAAAAGTGTGTGAGTGTGTGTGTGGGGGGGGGGGCATTTCTATTAATTTGACTTGTCTAAATATATTGTGAAATGGATGCTATGTTAGTCTACTTGTGTTTATTTGTTATAACCCAGATATCTGTTGGAACTGTGCCCGCAGAGCATTTTTAGTAGAATGTACTGAAAATAAGCTTTTACTTTGAAATCCTGCTGCAGAGCGAGTTTCTGATGCCTTAAAGCGCTCCGTGTGAGCTCGTAATTTGGGGCTTCAAAGTTGTAAATATTGTCAGCAAGTACCTGCAGTATTTTTGAGGAATTCTGAAATATAAATGCGTATCACGCATTCATGTACTTTTGTTGGTGTTTGTACTGAGAATTGTGCATATTTATTAGAAACGAAATTTCCCAACACAATTACGCAACACAACAAGTTTAGAAATTATATATAACATTCTAGTCATTTCAGGAGTAAAGGTAATTTATTCAAAACCTAAAAAAGAAGAATAACATTATTAGTAGAAAAAGAAGAGTCTCGGAAATACTGAGGCGAAATGCCTCTACTAGTTCTGTTAAATGCTCTTGTTTCCAATTATTTGTTACAACTGTCCGGCACGTGAAGGCACCATTCACGCTCTCCCTCTGCGCGAAATGCGCATGCCTATTTGTAGAGACTCGCTCGCAATCATCAACCGAGCACCGTTATCCGGGCCAAGCTGTCATCTACGTTCTATCTTCTCCAGCAGACAACCGTGTTTTTCCCAACCGTACACGGCGGGCCCTCGGCGATACTTGCAGCGGGCCAAACGCAGAATATACTTCCTCTGTTTTTTCAAAGCGGAGAAGCAGCTTTTATCGAGAAATTTTCTCTGCAATTACAAGAAGGCGCAAGGTTTGTTTGCTTGTGCTCATTCAGTCTCTCCAACCCTCCCTGTGCGACATCACTGCTAATTTAGCAAGCTAACCGTTGCATCCACTCATTTCTGTAGTCTTATAAGACGTTTTGCGCCACCCTTTACTTTAACATTAATTTTTGCCGTTTGTGTTTTTTAACGCCATGACATGTTTAATTGGTGGGCTACTTGTATATGCCCGTTAGTTTACTAGCTAAGCTTATGTTATGCTAACGTTTGCTGTTTGTGATGCGCGCGCTGTCCAGCTAGCTAGCTCCAGGAGCAGGTGCTGCAGCCAGAGCCGTTCTTCTAAAAGAGTTTGGACATTGCCGTGTTCGATGGCAGCCATATTAGCTCCACAACTGTGTCCTATGACCTTTCCTCTGTAGTTCCTAGATCTGGTCAGTAATAAGCTTCTCTTACATAGTATTAAAAATAAAATAAGAGCTTGTTAGCACTGTTTAACGTCAACTAGAGGCTGGTAAGGGACATTACCCCAGTACAGTGGAATATTACTGATGGATAGGAGGACTTATTACTCTTTAATACGAAATAGAATTAGCTGTGGTAGCTGACATCCAGACAGAATAGCTAGTTGATTTTGTCTAATAAGTTGGGGAATGACCCGTTTGGTACACATAATCCTTCGCCTACACTAGTCTGGTAATGATGAGCTTGTTTTAACGGATGTGGGGTTGAGGTGGCATATCACAGACAGTGGCAACTGTTTAGAAATACCTGGTTATACTGTGGCCACAATTGCATTCATTCTCCAAAGTGGGACGTTCCCTATATTACTGTTGGATTGACAGCAGGAAACCTACTTGCTTGTTATGTCTGAATGCTGGGAGTGTATGAGCTCCACATTTCAGTTGTTAAATTTTGTCTGTGTTTTGTCAGCACGCATGGCTGATCTGTGATATCTGTTTCACAAGGGAATAGCCTAAAGCTGATTCACAAAAAGGCCAAAATTGGAATAATTATGTCAGAGAGCAACACTGAATTTTTACACCGGTTGATCTAAAATTCATCTCTGCCCCCTCCATAGAGATTTAACCATTGACTCAGTTCGCTATCCCTGACATACATTGCAGACATGTCATGTAGAACAGGAAGACTGTGGGGTAAAGGGTTTCAGCCAATAAAGGGTTTCCCTCAAACTGTTTTACTGTTGAGCTTGTCATGATGTGTGCACTGCAAAAGCCATGCCCACTTCTGTGAAGTGAAAGTAAAGGTAGATGACCCTCTTCATGTTTTAAGCAGCTGAAATTTCCTTCAAGTACTATGCCTCTTCAGCTGTTAGGTCTTTTATGGATACAAATAAAAGTCAAAGACTAAGAACTGGCTGACTGTTCAGTCTTGATTCTCAATGTCACTCATTGGGAACCACGCCTGACTCATTCCTGTTAAAGTCAAGAAGCCAATTCATTGAGGGCTCCCAACAAATGCTGCACTGTTATGAATGTGACCACTTAATATCTTGGTCAGATTCTGTGCAGCAAAAAGCAACAGCTCAAAAGAATATTTGCATCAAGTGTTCCTACCTCTGAGATACTCTTGTGTTGATTTCAACAACTGCATTGCATTTCTTACAAACTGTCGCGTTGCTTGCATTCAGACCCAAGATGCAAATAAATGAGCAGCGTCTTGATGCTTTTCAAGACAAGATAGCCCTTAATAGTGCTCCCCGTTCATCATCTCTCTCATGTTTATCAGAATCCTTCTGATCCTCCTGCGCTCTGATGTTAGCAGATAGAACAACAGCAGTATGGGAATTAAAGTTAATTAGGAATTAATGAAAGCGTGCTGCTTTGTTGTCTGCTGTGATGCTTTTCAATTCCTGCTGCTCACAACAAGAGTGAGCAGGTGTGGCCCGATCAATAGGAGGTCATTGAAGCTATTGTTCAGTGTAACATATCTCTGAATTGTACCATTATTCAGCAGGGTGTCTTTTAAGGTTTGAAATGCATATTAGGACACACACAAAAATTCTAATCTGATCTTTGCTGCTACAAATTAGGACTACAGTAGTAAGGATGTTTGGGGAAAGAGAACATATTGTAAACCCAAAGAGGCTACAGATTTGAAAGCACAGATGTTTCTGGCGTCTGCGTAGAAGGGGTCTGTCTTTATGATTTATCTGCTGGGAATGCATTACATCGGAGAGGGGCAGAGTTAAAGGTTTTTTAAAGAAATAGTGCGACAAATCTGAGATAAGGATGTGATCTGAGGACACAGGCCCCCACATCAAGCAGCACTGTGTACTAATGTGACCTCAATCTCTTTTGTTTTTTCTCTAACCCTCACCCTCTCATCCCTCCTTCCTTTTACGCACTTGTGTTTTCTATTTATATCATTGACACCCTCCCTGCTGCTCACACACACACACACTCGCTCTCCATAAATAACATCTATCTCACTCACACCTCCTCTTCCCATCCCCCTCCCTCATCCTCCCATACCACGCCCTCCTCACTCTGCTGCTCCCACCATGCTCATCTCTGTCGCCCTTATCTCACACTATGTTCATCACCCCCCTCCCTATTTTTACCCTCTACAGATGAAGTTGGACAGGGGTTGGATGTGGTGCGTGCTGCTCCTGTCCGCCCTGGCTGTGGCAGCTGTGGCGGCACAGGAGAACCAGTTGGAGGTTGATGTTTCAGACATCGATGAAGATGTGGGCTTGGACGAGGACGAATTGAAGGTTCTGATGGCAGAAGAGGAGGAAGAGGAGGAGGAGGAGGAGGAGGCGACGGTGATGGATGAAGACCACTCTGATGAGACAGACACAGCGAGTGGGAAGGCTGGAACGGATGCAAACGTCTCCTTCCAGGTCAGGAATGGGTCGTAGGTCAAGTAAAGGGCATATATATATGGCACATATGAAGTATATCAAAGCTAGTAAAATTTAATTTAAAACTCTGGATTAACATAAAATGGCCTGTATATCAACTTATAATTTATGGCTTTTGTTACCCAGGTAACATATAAGACTCCTGTTCCCACTGGAGATGTCTACTTTGCAGAGACGTTTGATGATGGATCACTGGACAGGTATAGACTGAGAAATTTACTAGTCCTGCTGAAAATACAGCGTAAATATTTGATGCATGTTAGGATACATGAGCCTCTGACCAGGATAGACTTACACCGTCAGTGGTTGTAGTGTGTTTGTGCGTGTGCTCACCTTGTCTTGTGTGGAAGCTAAGAGTTTTGAGATGTTGCCCTCCACAGATGGCAGCTGTCAAAGACAGTGAAGGGGGATGCAGATGATGACATCGCCAAATATGACGGTTTGTTGCTTTTCCCCCGTTTTGCTAATCCAGATGTGTTCATATGAGAGCTTGTACAGAGACACAACTTGCTGTTTTTATCTTTACCCCTCACAGACCCTCTTTTCTCATGTATGATGCAAATAAGAAAGATATTTACAACCATGGGTCTTATTTTTATAGTTTTGGCCACCTTCCCTATTAGTTATGATACCACTTCACTTGGCAGTGTAATTTCTGAGATGTGAGGTAACAAAGCCTCAGCTGGAGACACTAAAACAGTGTTTGCAACGTTCTGTTGACAACACTAAAGCAGAGACCCTGCAACCACACGCCCCAGCAATGAAGCTGTTATTATCGTGATATTATCATAACCCATAACAATGATCACCATGAAAAAAAACCCAGGTTGTTGAATGTCCGCCCCTCTCCTCTCCGGCTGTAGGGAAGTGGGCTGTGGAGCAGCTGAAGGAGAACAAAGTTCCAGGAGACCAGGGTCTGGTGCTCAAGTCCCGGGCCAAGCACCACGCCATCGCCGCAATGCTGGACAGACCCTTTGTCTTCCAGGACGATCCTCTGGTCTTACAGTGAGTTCAACATACACACACACAGTCTAATTTTTGTTCATGCAAGTAGACCCTTTCCTTCCGCTACAGTGGTTGGTGGAGTGAGTGACTAAACTCTGTTATTTGCATTTTACAATTAACAAAAGATTATAGATTCATGTGGCGTGTGACTTGTTTCATTGTTTTGTTGTGTCCTGGTTGCAGGTACGAGGTGAATTTCCAGGATGGTATCGACTGTGGTGGAGCGTACATCAAACTGCTTTCAGACACTGACGATCTCAATCTGGTAGGTTAACATGTTGGCATTCTACCTTACTTCATTCATAATGTGTAACGTTTTGATTTGAAACAGCACATATAGGCCACTTGATGGGCACTTGATCTTATTCTGGACCACTATATATGTTATCTTTGTTAGTATTGGTGGAAACAGAATCCAAACCCAGAGCCTTCCTCCTCTGTCTCGTGTATGTGTGGTAGAACTGTGTGAAGGTTGTCTGGATTTAAACTTAATACACTCACTCTAGTGTAAATTAAACTCTTGTTTCTTCTGCACTGCAGGAGCAATTCCAGGACCGTACACCCTACACCATCATGTTTGGACCAGACAAGTGTGGCGAGGACTACAAGCTGCACTTCATCTTCCGCCACCAGAATCCTCTGAACAAAGACCTGGAGGAGAAGCATGCCAAGAGGGCCGACGTCGACCTCAAGAAGTTCTACACTGACAAGAAGACTCACCTCTACACTTTGAGTACGGAGACAATTAAAATTAAGATCTCCTTAATGCCATTACTGAAGCATAATAACTTCAGTTGTACGTGTACCTGCAGAAAGATTCCTGTGCATTTTTAAAGTGTGCATTTCTCATTTTGCTCGCACATTCATTCAGCATGTTTCCCTGTTGTCAGTCCTGAACCCAGACAACAGCTACGAGATGCTGATCGACCAGTCCAGCGTGAGCCGCGGAAGCCTGCTGCACGACGTGGTGCCTCCAGTCAACCCAGCCAAAGAGATAGATGACCCAAATGACTCCAAGCCAGAGGACTGGGACGAGAGGGCCAAGATTCCTGACCCTGAGGCTGTCAAGCCCGATGACTGGTGACTATAACCCCAATGCTAGTAGAGAGGACAGATTTGTTGCAGACTGGACATGTTTAAACATTAGGGCCTCGGCCATTAATAACAAACGTGTGTATGTGTGTGTGTGTGTGTGTGTGTGTGTGTGTGTGTGTGTGTGTGTGTGTGTGTGTCAGGGATGAAGATGCTCCAGCAAAGATTGAGGACCCTGATGCTCTGAAGCCAGAGGGATGGCTGGACGACGAACCAGAGTTTGTCCCCGACCCTAACGCTGAGAAACCAGAAGACTGGTAGATAAACACATTCTCTGCAGTTCCACCCAAACGAACCCATAACCAGCAGCATCTGAATTATGTTCCAGTATTTCCACTCAGGAAAGGACCCAGCCTGACAGCTCTCCTCTGTGTGCAGGGACGAGGAGATGGATGGAGAGTGGGAAGCCCCTCAGATTCCTAACCCGGCCTGCGAGACGGCTCCTGGCTGTGGGGAGTGGAAGCGTCCCAAGATCAACAACCCTCAGTACAAGGGCAAGTGGAAAGCCCCTCTGGTGGACAACCCCAACTATCAGGTAACTGTAACTAAACCAGGTACCATCAGGCCTATTTTACTACATGGGCCAGAAAAATCAAACTTACACACTGATATCTGATCCGTCCTACTCTCATATTTACTGTTCCTCGTTTTATTTTTGAAGATGATGTGCACACTACAGCACAGAAACAGTTAACACTGTGTTACATGCAGCACCTCTAACCTGCCCTGTTGGAGAGGCTGATGTTTGTATATCGGCCAGTAATATACACATAATTATATATTTGAGCTGGAACCAAACTAGTTTGCGTTTCATGTTCTATTCTGTTCTCAATAGCTCAATCTTCACTAATGATGAATTTATCTTTAGAGCTGTATGTTTGTGCACCAGCTGAAACCATCTTGTGATTTCTTCCTTCTAATTTATTTTGTCCTCCATGTCCTTCGTCTTCTCCCAAGGGTGTCTGGAAGCCACGTAAGACCGATAACCCAGACTTTTTTGAGGACCTGCAGCCGTTCAGGATGACGCCTTTCAAGGCTGTGGGCTTGGAGTTGTGGTCCATGACCTCGGATATCTACTTTGACAACTTCATTATCACCTCTCACAAGGAGGTGGCCGACCGCTGGGCCTCTGACAGCTGGGGGCTGAAGAAGCTGGTGGCCAGCGCTAACGAGGTCAGTGTGGCGTTTTGTAAGGGCAACAGGAACACAGAGCAGCACCCTGACAGGCACTTACACTGTCACCATGTGCATATAGTTTACATGCACAAATGCTCACTGTTTGCTCTTTGCTCTCTGGTCCCTTGTCTTTCCTCACCAGCCGGGGATTTTTGCTCAGCTGATGATGGCAGCAGAGGAACGACCGTGGCTCTGGGTGATCTACATACTGACAGTGGGCCTGCCTGTAGGACTGGCTGTGCTGTTCTGCTGGCCAAAGGTACTGTGCACCCAACGAGTCATTTATTTATTGTATGTTTTTCGGATTTATGCAGAACCACAGCAGACAACTCTCTAAACCTGACTTTGGTCCCGTCTCCTATTTGTGTCCTAGAAATCAGACGACGACTACGTGTACAAGAAGGTGGATCTTCCCCGGGCTGATGTAGAAGAAGAGGAGGAGGATGAAGAAGAGGAGGAGGCAGCAGCAGATGAGGAAGACAAAGCAGCTGCAGAAGGAGCACCAGCTGCAGGTTAGGGTGCTGTATTCACCAGACTTTTACTGCTACATTGTTCTAGTATTTCATTTGTCCTCACGGACATCACCTTTACTCTCCCTATCTCTCAAGCAACAGAAGACGCTGCGGACGAGGACGAGGAGGAAGCCAATGCGGGAGGTGACAATCTAGAGGGTGATGATGATGAGGAGGAAGAGGAGGAGGAGGAAGAGGAGGAGGAGGAGGAGGAAGAGGAAGAGGAGGAGGAGGAGGGAGAAGAGGAAAGCAAAGCTCCTGAGAGAACATTAGAAGATGAGGTTGGTGTTACTCGTACCTGCTCATCTACCTTGATCTTTTAAAGGTTCCACGGTATCCAACATAATCTGGCACAGGATAATAACAGTGTTATGTATGATGTTTTTAATTGTTAATAGAATTAATGAAATTCATTTTATTCAAATGGAATTTTTGAAGACTCAAATCCAGGCACTGATTCTCCGTTTAGTTCCCTCAGTAACAAAATGTATTGCTAATACAAAACTCAATCTGTCAGAGCCGGTCTGTTGGTGTGAATTGGCAGCCACTCTAGTTTTAACACACATGGTGGGGCAGCAGTTTTCCTCATGCTGATGTCTCATGTTTTCAGATTCCACAACAAAACAAAGGTGCGCTGTTGTGACACAAGAAATTTGACGTACTATTGAGCTCATGTAGGACGAACTGGTCCGGTCCATAATCACCTCATTAGTTTAATGAATTTACACAATGCACATATTAATGTCTCTAAAAACGGTCTCATGTTTTAACACGAATGTGAAAAATTAATAAACAGAAGATAGTGAAAAGAATTGCTTAATGTTTGGAAAATCACCCAGTGGCAATTGTTTTCATTTTCAGTGATTTCCCCTGTAAGAATAATCCTGTATTTCATTCTACTTAAATATTTAATTTGTCTTGATAGAAATGACCTGATTATCCGTTACATTTTGTTTTGTTTTGGGTTTTTTTACATTCACAATCTGTCCCGCAGCCGAAGGAGGGAGGAGACGTTGCCGAAGAGAGCCACAAACAAGCTGTGAGGAAGAGGAGGGTACGGAAAGACTGAAGAGGTGAACCCCACGCCTACTGTCTCCTTTCTCCCCCGATGCGGAGGAGGTGGAAGGGCCGTCTCTGCTGCTGCTGCTCCGCCCCTCTACGAGTGGAGCAGCATGCATTTCCTCCAAACCACCTGGTAGCCCGCAGTCACCCCGGCTGCCCCATCCACGTCTCCTCCATCCCTCAGCTACACCCACCGCAGGTCCGCAGCCTCCCAGAACACATCCTGTATCATCCCTCATCTCTTCTCTCCCTTTTGTCTGCTCGTGAATTGTCAGATGAATCTCCTGGAGATTTTGTGCGTTTATCAGTTTTCCATCCTGAGCTTCCACGCTTCCTTCATCCTTCTTCTCTCCTCGAAAGCCGTTGCTGTCAAATTGCCCGTCGGCCTAAAAGAAGCCCTGCCTCTTCCACCTCTGTTCCTGCTGTCAGTCTTCTCTCTGAATATTTGCCATCATAGATCTGCCAGTGTGTCTCCTCTGAGAGCGAAGGCAGCAGAGAGCGTCTGCACTGCCGTCGACTCCAGTACCATTTTACAGCATATCATAGGGGCTACATCTCAGCAGTTAGACTTCATTCTCTTGTCCTTTTGTTTTAAAGAACATGTTCGAGGACACAGTTTGACAAAGTTCCTCCCTTGTTTGAAATTGTTGGGGTTTCGAGAACAGGCCAGGAGGAGAGGATTCCGGGCTGCGAGGAAATGCTGTTAGAGATGTTCCTGCGGTGTTAGGACATTTCAGCTGACAAGTCGCCTCAGCTTAGGTTTAAAAGTTTACCTCTTTAAAAAAATGGATGTTCTTGTTTAGATTTTAGGTAGTTTGTAAGGAGCATCAGTTACTTTTATGTGTTTTTTACTAAGTTATAGCAATTTAAGAATGAAGGATTAGCACTGATAACCCTATTTATTTGTTTGATTTAAAATGTTATGCCAGTATGAATAAAGATGTAATAATGCAGTGTTTTCAGTGACTTGAGGCAGTTTTCTTAAATGCAATAAGCCACTGGTTTGCTTAGTCTGAGCCTAGGTCTGTTCGAAATGCTTTACCTTAGTAAAGTTTATGATCAAAACACTGACTTTGTCAGCACTTGCAGCAGAAATAGGTCATTCTGAATGTCAGTAAGACAGACTAATCGTGTGGGTTTCTGCTGCAAACAGCTGGATAATGAAAACGTCGCGGTCAGTACACAGCAGTGCTTTCCCAGAACATCTAGACTAGCTGGAGTTCACATCCTAGATTGTTGCCTTGGAAAGATGTGGAAAGCTTATTTATTTGTTTTATATTGTTTCAAGATTTTGTAGTTCATGGTCTTGCCAGATGCTGGCAGATATCCCTGTTTACATTCGTTTGCAAATTGTACATTGCTCTTGAAAATAAAACTATTTAATATGAAAGAACTTTTGCTAAAAGTCTGATCAAATGAGGCACATTATTTCCTTTGTTTTGGAGCTATTGATTTCTTTTCTCTTTGGTTGTGTAGGTGACAAAAGACACAGAGAAAGGAGTGGTCTTAGGTTTTTATTACAACAAAAATGTTTAAAGGCGAAGGTGCAGGGTGTCTACACACAAGACAGTTGGTACCAGGGTGTGTGTAGGTAGGGCACATTCAGCATGCCAGAAAGAAATGAATGAAATACTACTGTACAACTGTTAAATATCAAAATAACATTAAAAAGAAATTACAGCATATACAGTTTATAGCCTCCTGTGATAGTACCAATTCCTTCCTTCTCAAACACCACGTCACCTGATGTTTACACACCAATTACTGCTTTCCAGACATTACTGAACTGGATACTTCAGTTTAAAAGGGGATACAAATGTGTTCAGATTACATTACTTTTCATCTCCTCCTTAATCCTTTGTTTCTTTCCATCTGTCTTGGAGGACACGCCCTCCGTTCTGCTGTACACATGAGCAGGACATGAGCACATTTACGGTCAAACCCATCCTCTAGCAGCTGATGGATTCCAGGCCTGGCTGAATGGATCAATAGCACTCAAGGCCTCTTTACTGCTTTAGGTCCTGCCGTTAAAGCGGAAAGCATCTCTTTCTCCCCTCCTCATCAACCTGTCTCATTTCTTTTCTCATGTCATTTGGTCCGTTCAGCCCCCCCACCCCCAATGGACGTTACTGGAAAAGGACACAAAATGTAATAATGCAGGGTTTGTATCTGACAGAGCCCTGCTGCATTTCCTTTGTCACTCTTGTGTTACACTTTGGGCCACAACACTCATTTATGACATGATCAATTGAACGGCTTACAAATACTTTTAAGCACAGAGAGAAAATCTTGCCATTGTGATTTTAAAAATCAACCACTGGCAATAAAAACATCACTGATGTTAGTTAAAACCTACACTTTTATGAAGTGCTCATTTTTTTAGTTTCACTGTGCTTTATGCATCTAGTATCCACCTCCTACTGTTAAAAGGCTCGCAGTAATTCAGTGATTATTGAATTAAAGACATTTCATTAGATATAATGTCAAACAGAAAGAAACTTACTCAGGAGGTGTATTACTCGTACATGCGATCTAAATACATTTTTCATTCTCAGTAATACTGTTCAGTTTGCCAGCTTTTAAATAGAGGAATACAGACAAGATGACATCCAAGGCCAACCAAAAGCTCAGATCCAGCTGACGTAGAAAATACTTTACAAAATAAATAATTGAAAATGGAGGTTCATGGTCAAACAGTATTTGTAATATTTATGGTTTGAGACGGGAACACGGTGTCAGAAAGTTGGGAAAACCACAGAAAGTCAGAATTGTTCTCAAACAGAAAGCAAAGTAGGTAAAACAGCAGCTATTTAGAATTATTTTACAGATACTACTTTGACAGGGAGCGCTGAGAAGAAACTCAAGGTACAAATGACCCTTAACCACTTACAAATTCTGGTTCTGTTTTGTGTCAGTGATTAAAGGGTGATGTCTACCTCGTCTGTAGTGTGGAGAGGGCGCTGCTGTAAAACAGACCTGGGACAGACTAACATTAAACTGATCTATCTCTGAGCCAGCGGGGCGGGTGACAGAGTCACTTTATGTTCTTTGATGATTAAATTGTTAGTTTTGACTCTTTAATGGTTACAGGAAACACCCAGGTCCGCTGAGAAAACAAACCCCTCTCTATGTCTCCATGGTGGGTTTCCTCTCCCAGCTGCCGGCCCGGGACTTCAGGGTTTACCCCCGAAGGGTACCTCACTTCCGTTTGCTCTTGGTGTCGGTGGTCTGGAAGACGCTGGAGGCCGACATGAGGTTCTCGATGTACTGACCGAGGACCTGGTTCTCAGACTTTAACTTCAGGTTCTCCTCCTTGACTGCGTCGACCCGTGCTGACAAGTCTGGAACAAAAATAAAGAACGGGTTCATCACAGCCGAATAGATCCAGTGATATCCACCTACCCTGTCTCAGATTTAATCTACACAGTGAATAGCCACTAATACAATTTCTTCTGATTTCTCTTTCTGCTCACACCACTACATGTTACTGAGAAAATTATATTACATTATTAAGAAAGAGTGAGTCCAAACAGTTTAAAAAGGTACCATGTGGAGTTTTTGACCACTAATAGTGTTATTGAGCATTGCTTTGACAGGTCCCCATTTTGTGGATGCACAAACATATGCTATTCCACTGACTGACAGAATGTAAACACAACTTTCTTTGCGCAGAGACACAAAGCTATAAGCCAGCAAAGAACATGACACCTAGCAATCAAACCGGTGTAGGGCTGGGTAATTGATCGGTTTCATTTCATTCATTCCTATTTTTGTTTTTGCAAGACATGTAAAATGTTCACGTCTACTTAACACAAGGCACAAAACTGAATTCGCTTTTTTTTTTTCCTGATCAAAAAGACATCTGAGATTGTTCAGGTTCCCAACTGTCACCACTTCTTTTGGGAAAAATCGTGTGTGTCTGTGTGTGCCGTTTGTGAATGTGGAGAAGAGACGGACAGAGAGCGTAAGAGGTAGAGCGAGTGCATTAACACAGGACTGTATGAAGACAGCAGAGTGGCTGAGATGAGGAAATGCAGAGAGAGAAGAGCAGCAGCAGCAAAGGGAGAAGCACCCAGTGTTTTAAAACTTCATGCTCAACAAGCATTAAAGACGCATATGTATGACAACACCTGAGTGTCCGGGGTCTTCCTTAATCTGGTTTGTATTAGAGAGCAAGACAAGGACTTATACACAAGGAGTGAGAAGGCTTTAGGTTATATTTAAGTTTTTCTGGACTGCTGTTGTTGACTTTACCAAACAAGGGGGCAATTTCCCCACCCTGGAGAACACACAGTAAATATAAAGTTGTGTGAGTGATAAGTGCGTGTTACCTTCCAGTGTGTGCTGAAGTTCCAAAACTTGATTTATTAACCTCGTCTTCTCCTCCATCTCCACCTGGTTCTCCATGTCTCCTGAAGTGGACACAAACACGGACGCTGTTCACATACATTTACAACACATTATCTCATTATTGTTACATGACGCAGCCCTCAGACATGAATCATTTCATGAAGCTGTACCGTCTATGTCGCAGTTCATGATGAAAAGCTCGTTCTCCTGTTTAGAATACAGGGCTGCAGATCCACTGTCCGCTGTAACAGAAAAGAAACAGACACTGTGAGCTCCATGAAGAAGTCATACTACTGATAATACAATGCTATAACGGGACCATTTCAAAAGACAGCAGAAATTATAAATAACAGCAAATAAGGAGGATTCCCCTGGAAACTGTTTAGTCGAGGTGGGAAGCCAAGCAGATCCTGACACATCTTGTGATCAAATAAGTTATACCAGTGGTTCCCAACCTTTTCAGCTTGTGACTTCACAGGCAGAATCTGCGTACTGGTTGTAACAAGTTGAACCAAAGAGTGGCTTTTTTTCCTTGTTTTACTGAATAATTATTCATTGTAAAATTGTCTAGTAATTTGCAAGGCAAAGTCTGAAATATTAAATATAACCTGGAATATTTTCTGCCCTATCTTCTTAATCATCTAGTTACCCCTCAGATTTATCTTGAGACCCTTTGTGGGGGTCCCGACCCCCAGGTTGGGAACCACCAAAGTATTTCATGTTAGGAGAGGTGGCTCACCTCTGCGATGACAACACAGGGGGAACCCTGGGCATGATAGTGAAGGATATAACGGAATCTGGTGTTAATAAAAGTCTACAAATGATCACTGCAGGGCACCACTGTGAACAGAACCACTAAACTAGCTTGGATTTGCTACACACAATATGTTGCAAAACAGGATTCCTGTGATTCCTGTTTAGTTTAAGGTCAGTCTGACAGCTGTGGAAGCAGAGTTCAGGCATGTTATCCCTGCCTGCTGAGGGTGGCGGCGGCTGGCTGGGCGCAGACACCGCACCCAGGCCCGGGCTGTGAGACGATGCTGACCTGCAAAATGATCATCAAAATGCCGGTTAAGCGCCAAACACTCCTTTAGATGTGGGTAGGCTTCATTGTGTTTGTCTGTCTACTTTCCAAAAATCTCATGTGTAGTCACATTTGCCGCTACAGCCACAAATAAACAAGCGACTTACGCCAAAATAGAGACGATCGTTAGTCAAGTTAACCAAGTCCCCCATTCAGAGCCACAGTTTTGTTATCGGACAGCCTGTTAGCGGTTAGTTAAAGTCCAGCTGCTCCTATTCTGGCCTTTCCTTGCTCATCATTTCGCCTTTCACGTAGATGGGCCATCTTCCGTCTACCATCGCCTTCACTAGCTTGGTTGGCAGCAGGTCAGTCAGATATCCGTAAACAGAGATTGAAGCGACTCCATAACATAGCCCGAAAACGTGTTTGCATCGTTATCAAACGTGCAGATACGTTGTAACATCCAGTATAAAACCGTGGGTTGATCATTGCGGAGGCTGTCATCAACCTTTAGGGCAAAAAATGGCACAAAAAATGCAGAGAATGCGTCCGATAATGGACGCGTTAGCATTCGTTAGCTATGGAAGCTAGATAGCGTTGTGGCTAGCTGCGCCAACGGAGCTGCAACATAAGCTAACTCACCAAGTGCGAAGTTAGTGTCTCGCCAGAAACGACCAAACAAGTCAAGCGTGTAGCTCGTATCACGTTTAGAAGCGACTCTGATAAATATATTTCATAAAGTGCCAACGGACATCGGCCGGAATGCTGCTAACTGTTATAAGCTAGCTGCTGCTGCTAGCTAGCTTAAGCGTTAGAAGGGAATGGAACAGCTGCCTGGGCTTTAGCTACTCAAAACGTTCTGTTACACAAAACAACTCGCGAATATCAGCGTTTCAACTCACCTAGAGCAAGAAATGTCTTCTCCGTGTAGCGGAGTTACCCTTTAAACAGACTACAGACTCTGTGGTGGTGGTGATGAGGAGGAGGATGATGATGATGATAGCTGGCGCTTCACCCATCAACATCGTCATCACGTCACTGTATGTACGTGACTACACCGACCAACAGGGGGAGCAGCTTCTGCACACACACACACACACACACACTTGCTGCAGTCCTAGCAGATGCTCAGGCGTAGCAAATGACATACAAACGCAGAGAGTCATAGCAGCAGTTGGCAATGAAAGCCCGACCAGCAATGTCATCCCCACCAGACCTAAGTGTGCGTGTGTGTGTGTGTTTGGTTTTGTGCATCAAGCTCTCTTTCAGTCCATCTGTCTGTATGCATGCATGCAGTGAACATTAATATATACATGTCTGTCTGTGTGTGTGGTACCCTTGCAGCCTCCGCGCTGCTTCTCTGCTCGCTCTGAGGAGTCCATATGCTGCCGCTTGTTGTTAGCCAAACCAAACCCTGGAGACACTGCTGCTTCAGCCAAGAGCCTTCTATGACCAGTCTACTCTCGCTCCATCTTTTTCTCACACCCTCTTTAGCTTTCTCGCTGTGTGTGTGTGTGTGTGTGTGTTTCCCAAACTCTGCAAGATATCTCTGGCTGAAAGTGCCAAAACTGTCATACCCCCCCCCCCCCAACTACTAATATTTCTAAATATGTACTTTCCAACTCTCTGGCTCTTTCTGAATGATAATTTATCAGTGACAAAGCAGCGAGTGAACACACACACCAAGCTATAATCAATGTCTGCAAAGGAGATTTGTGAGGAGAAAAACTGTTTGAGCACTCAGTCCTCAGTGTAGCCTCCCGGACCCAGACTACATCTCACAAGCTCAGTTTTTGTATTTAAGAAAGCATCCAGTGAGAGTTGTTTGAGCCACAGCCAACCGGAGAGCTGTGGAAAGCACATAACAACAGGAGACGCAGCCTGTCAAAACTCCTAAAGCTCACAAGCAGTTTGACAAAATAATCTTAAGGTCCACTTACTTGCTTTCTCGGGAGCTTTCAACTGCACCTCACGTCTAATGATGAAGTTGCCACCATGACAACTGTCACCAGGGCAATAGTCAGCTAACTCCATCATTTGATGAAGACAGTTGAAAAGCTATGAGAGTTTACTTGGGTAAGTAACTTACAAGTGGGTCAAGTTAGTTAAGATTATTTTACTATTTCTAAGGTCAAGAGTGAATGTTCACACTTAATTGTGAACAGTTATTTAAAGTGACACTATGTAGCTAAAATACAGGCTTCATTGTATTCATGGAATTCAAGATTGGGAAATGTTAAGAAGTCACAACTTCTTACTAACAGTTGTGTGTGTGTGTGTGTGCCCGCGCACACCCATGTCTATTAGATATGCAGTGAATACCAAAAACAAAGCGTTGCAGCTTTGGAGGGAGCCACGCCTCAGTCCTGTCACAGAAAACAACTCTGGTTTAACCAGCTGTGTGTTCCAGCTTTATTGCCCTTTGTTCAGTCACACATTTACAACAACTGCTTTAACTATCTGTCATGTGTCATTTACAACAGAAAACAGGGATATAAGGAAATGAATATATAAGGAAAGTGTCATTAAAAGTGTAGATTCCATATTTACAATGTATCTTTGGCAATTACGCTATATAACAGAGAATTGCACATTTAAAACAATTTAAAAAGAGGGATTTAGAAATGTTGAAAGTCTTGAGAGATCTCATCTAACATGTTAAGAATGGAAGTCACTTTACTACTAGAATATTTTGACTGGTTCCTCAGGTTCAGATAAGAGGGAACTGAACAGCAGTCTGTTTTGTGCACATAAGAAGTGCAAAAAAGGCCAAAACAATTGCTAAACAGTCTCCTGAGGCTTTACCTGTGTCGTCTGCCAGAGAGATGTTTGTGAACGTCCCATCCTCCTCGTCCACCTCTGCCTCCATGGCCCGAACCTCCTTTTCCTCCTCCAGCTTGGTTTCCTTTTAGATTTTACCTCACCGAGTCATTCATTAGTGTGTCCCTCTTTGTTTAAACTTTGCTCTTGTCTCTTCTCTCTTACTCTCTTCTTGTCGTTTGGCCCTACCTCCACGCACACCTGCTGCCTTAATCATTCACATCGTCGCGGTTACCTGCCCTACCTGACCGGCGGCTCAGGTTACAGGGCTGTCATGGGAATGGGTCTCCATGGCGACCACTGGACCACAACATGAGACAGCCTGCCCCAGCAGGAAAACTATCAGGGGTCAAAGTTTAAATCCCGGTCTGCTCACGTGAAAGAGAGCCATAAAGACGTCACGCACAGCAGTGGAGGCACACACCTGGTCACACATTAACCTGAAAAGTAAGAGTGTGTGTTGATGATGAGAGCATGTAAATACAGTCGGATGTTCTGTCTTTTGCCACGATTATTCATGTCAATTTTCACCTAATTAGACAACGCCTCAGCACAGTGTTGACCTAAGATGACAGGAGAGGACATGAATGGGAAACCAGTTTCATTATATGTGTGGGAGCAGCCTGCACTCTGGTGGTTACTGCTGAACACTGCAGGCCAGTGACAAGCAACAGAGACTCCATCAGGATCCATCTGAGAGCAGCCTGCAGTGATGGTGCACTTTACGCACACGCGTACGCAGCAATGAAAAAGGCCGGAGGCTGTCATGGTCAAGAGCTGTATGTTACAATTAAAGCACTGATATTAGACAGCATGATTATGAAAAATATATTTTTTTAAATAGCAAACCTGTGATCAATTTTAGAGGTACGTGGGTTAGATATTTTCAGCACATTATGCAGCAACTGTAGGAAAACAGAATAATCCTACAGCTGTACCCTGAGATGTGGTTGAAAGCCCTGGAAACAGCTAGTAAGTGGATCCCAAGTTGCCACTACTGACAACATAATGTTACAATTGTTTGGATTTCAATCTTTAAGGGCCTTAAACGTTAAAAAACATCTTTTCCTGTCACTGCTTTGTTACCTTTTTGACAAAAAGGCCATTTACTGGATAACAGTGATGAACGGAGATGTCACAGAAGACAAGTGCTGCTTAAAGATTTTGTGCTAATAGCAGTGACTGGAAGACTGGAAATACTATGTAATATCATAACATAATAATACAAACAAGAGAAGGACACTCCAGCAGGCACGTCAAATTGGGTATTTTAAGTCTAGCCAGCTGAAAATGACTACTTACACACTCTGTGCAGATAGTATGTATTACAGCAGCATGTGGTTGTGTTGTCTGAAAGACTATGTGTTTGCATCTGTGTGTGTGGGGGTGTGTGTGTGTGTGGATCTGTTCATGTTCACATTTGTAGGTGGTTTTGTGCATCTATGCTCTTTGGTGTTTTCGTGGTCATAACTGAGTGTGTTTACTTGCTTATGTTCTGTTGTGTCTGTGTTCGCACGCGTGTGTGTTTGCACAGGATCCACCCGCCCCATAAAGCCGGGAAGGAACTGACATTTATGGGAACAGTTTCACGAGGAAAGAATGGCCGTTAACACTCAACAGTGTGCTGATAACCCAAAGCTTGCCTGTAGCTCTCTCTCTGATCATGGCTGCTGATCACAGATCAGCGTTGTAACTCACGCTCATAAAGAACGACACTGCCAGCTAAACTTGGCTGGTGACACTAAAGCAGAGGTTCCACCCAAAACACTCGAGTAAACTTCTGACTGCAACAGATAGGCGTGTATTTATTAGTGTAGTGTGTGTGTGTGATGGTTAGTGGCCAGTGTTAGGTTGTAGCACCTGCGATACTCAAGTTTGACAGTTTGACCCCCTACACAACCTGGAAGCAGTCCACTGAAATACCCCCCCCCCCCCCCCAACACCATTCTGCCAGAAAATGAAACCACTGAGGAGCAGAGTGTGTCTGACCTTTATTTTGGCCCCTGTGTGTGAGTGCACGTTTCTCTTTATTTGTATATTGAACAACTGTTATGCAACCAGTGTGCTCTTTCTCTCCCTTTCTTTGTGTGTGTGTGTGTGTGTGTGTGTGTGTGTGCAGTTAATTATTGCTGTGCAGCGACATCCAAGAACCAGAGCAAGATGTGTAGCAGGATTAGTTGCATCCACAACTTTAGAGAGAGAGAGAGGAGTGTGTATATTGGTGTGACTGTTCTCTCTCTCTCTCTCCCCTGTGATAGTCCACAGACCAGATGCCCACTTTGGCACCAACGCTCTGCCAGTGTTATGCTAGGCATGGGGCACACACACACACACACACACACACACACACACACACACACACACACACACACACACACACTCACACACACACAGGGAAGAGAAGAGGCTGTAAAAAGAGCACTCGTCCATCTGTCCATCTCCCGGCTACTCTGGTACTGAGCACATCAGCATGTTTGCGTCTCCCTACCGTGTCCTCAACATTGTGTGTGTGTGTGTGTGTGTGTGTGTATGAGCATGTCTATGAATGAACCCAACAATGAATCTCTGCGGAGTGGAAGCTAAATTCAGCGCTGTAGAGAAATAAAAATCAATTGTTTCCTCTAGTTTTCTATTATTCAGTGATCACGGAATTCAAGTAATAAAATGACACAATTTTCAGATGCAGTAAGGCATGGAAACAAACAAAAATTGTGATGGAAAAAAAAAGCCTTAACCTTTGGTGAGAAAAGGCCAAAATCCAGACAGGACTAATAAAGCATCAAACTGTGTGATTTTTCACAGTTTGATAAGATGTGATTAAACTTCAAGTATTTTGTCTCACTCGGTCCTCTAACTTTGTCATCTTATCTTTCATGCATCTTCATCTCTACTCCTCCCTGATTGCCATCTTGATTGCCATAGCAACATGAAAGTCACCTGAGAGACCTGGATGAATTTCAGGAAAAATAAGGAGTGCAAGTTATGGGGAACAGAGGGGGGCTCAAAGACTCAAGCTGGGTCCCGATACTTTATACTGACCTTTTTATATATACAAGATGTGTGTAGACTGGCATCAAACAGTGACTTTGTAGCTGTCAAAATCATACAAATTTAGTATGCACGCTGGAATCTTTGATTGTGCTGATTGTTTGCATTTTCCCAGTGTGACACACCACATGTTAAAAACCCACTTGGAATTAGTGTGTAGTATGGAAGTGGGACAGAGTGGCAGAAAGGAAGTGAACAGGCTGATTTACATCTGCCGTAACCTCTGACCTCTCCAACAGAACGTTTGAACATGTTTCTTTGTGTGTCTTAAAAACAATGAATAATGAAAGCTTTTGTTCTTCTATTGATTCATCTATTGATGTTTTGGAAACATTTTTTTTGTCATGGCTTATGACACATTCAAAAAACTGAGTAATATTTTAAGCCGTGCTAGTGGCATGACTCAAGGGACGGAAAAGTCCGTCTGTTGGTTGGTTGGCTGGTCCGTCCTCCACTTTGGTCCGGATTGAAATATCTCAACAACTACTGGATTGCTGTGAGATTTGGTACAAACATGTTCTCCAGAGGGTGAATTGCATAACTTGAACCTTGGTGATCCTTTGACTTTACCTATCACCATCAGAAGGTAAAATATTTTATTTGTCCAATACTTTAGTTCATGACCAATGCTAAATATCAGGATGTCAGCATTATCATTGTGGGCATGTTGCCATGAGCATTTAGCTCAAAGCACCTCTGTGCCTAAACACAGCCACAAGAATGGCTTAGTCTTGTTTAGAGCTACCCCCCATCAAAGATTTTCCTAGTCGACTAGTAGTCATTAGTTCAAGCCATTAGCCAACTAATCGCTACATGTTTATGATATTAATTTAATTATTTAAATATATACTTTATGGGGCATCAGAAAATTGTTTGAGGGTTAGTTTATGGGGGTTGGGGTTAGGGTTTCCAGGACTGAGAAAGTAAAATTGTTAACATTTTGCTACATTACATAGACATACAAAACCATAATAATGAACCTTTAAAAGATAGCCACCTGTTAATGACAATGCTAACGGCAACGCTAACGGCATAGTAAAATGATGTTATACTACTTCAAGACACTATAATCGTCCCTTCCCTCCCTGTCTCCATCATCTTTACCATGGCTAACATGTTAAATTAAACCTTCACTGATACTTAGCCTACAGATAGGTCTAACAGATGATATACATTTACAATCTTCAACAAATATAAATTACCTTAAAAACAGAAAACACCTCCGTTTGTTTTTTTTACTTAATAAGTAAGTAAAAGTTTACTTACTAAGTAAAAAATCTGTTGTTATGACGCACATGCATGCGTGTACACACACGGTTCAGTTGTGGCTGGTTTCGAAGGCTGGAAAGCAACCTTTCACCACAGAGTTGATCTCTGTCAAATTTCAGTGATGAGTCAAAGATGACACCAAGATTTCACACCAAGATTCCTGACATGAAGGCTCAAGGTCAGTGGCCCTAAGTGGCTAGCTTTACCGCCTGTGGTGTTTGGAGGACCCAAAAACAAGTCTGTCTCGTTACGACTCAACTGAAACAGACAGTTTTTTGCCAAACAGCATTTCACATCCTTGGAGGCAATTAGGATGAATGTGATGGAGTTTGAATCCCCCTGATTCAGTGGAAGGTATATTTGCATGTCATCGGCGTGACAGTGAAAGGAAACGTTGTGTTTGTGGATGATAGAGCCGCAAGGGCAGATTCTGTGCTGTGACGAGCCCTGAAGCCTGATTGCAATTTCTCCGTAATGTTGTTATTGTCTAGACAAGACTGAAGATGTGTGTAGACAATTTTCTCCGGTACTTTGGACAGGAATGTGAGCTTGGAGATGGGACAGAAATAGTTTAGTACTGATTTGTCAAGGTTAGGCTTTTAAAAAAGATCTTGGACTATTGCATGTTCAAAACAGGACGGTTCCATTTGCAAGACTGCCACTTATAATAAGGGAAATCGTGAGGCCTACGGTGTCCAATACTTCCTTTAAAAAGTATGTAGGAACAATGTCCAGGGGGCTGGTGGTGGACTTTGTGTGAGAGATTGTGTCATAAATGTGGAACAGAGACACAGGCTGAAAGTCATTAAGGATGGCAGAGCAGGCAGACGTCAGAGAGGGATCGTAGGCGGGCGGTGAAATATTAGATCGCATGCCATCAGTTTTCGTAGAGGGAAAAAGTTGTGTGTGGAACAGAGCTTTGGGACTGTGGAGGTTTCTAGAGATGACAGTGGCAAAATATTTCGCTCTTGCACCTTTGACAGATTGCTGATAATTTGCCAGATAGCCTTTCAGTGTCTCTAATAAAACCTGTCTTTTTTCTGTTTACGTTCTGCCTTTTGTTGCCATGGTTGCCTAAGAGCACGGGTGTCACACACGGGTGTCAATGTGAGGGCTCTTTAACTCGGTTAAAACATGTAGGTAAAACAACATGGATCAAAAAAGTGTAGCATAAAATTGTCGCTTAAAACTGGATATAATGTCAATTTATGACGGAGCCTCTGTCAGACATAGACCGCACAGACGCATCAACATCATAAGAAAGTGAGAAACCACTCAATTCATCTATCAATACATTCAGTTCAAATGAATTTATTGGTTGTTTCAACTTCAATTAACCAAACATTTGTTGCATGAGCTCCACTCCATATTACCTGCTGGCCATGCGTCCACACTACCAAACAGGAAGTGAGAGCATCCAATGGATTCAGACCGTACCAACTACAAATGAAACATACACCGAGTGAAGACTCCTCCAGCTTCTGTGTGCTCTCCCTCCACCACTCGGACAATCCGTCACAACCACAACTTTCAAGATTTGCGGATTTGCAGTTTAACAAGCACACTGTGTGAATTCAACCTCCAACTGAAGAAGATGTAGACGTTAGAAGTTTTAATTGTGTGTAGTTTTAGCATGCACAATCACAGCTCCGTGTGACAGTTGAGGTCTGGTGAGATGCACATACAAGCAAAAAGAAAACAAAAACAAAAACAAAGGTTGAATTTGAGATTTTACTTCAAAAAGAGTTGTTAGGAGAGAAAGAAATGTATATTTTGGACATTATTTATATGTGTTGGCTGTCTGCATGTTTACCCACAATTCTGGTGGGAGTGATCAGTCTTTGTTTGTTTGTTTTGTTCCTCTATTCATTCATTTGCTGAGTTTTAAACAGTTGTTCCTCTTTTTATGGGGAGGGACTGTGAGTCACAAAAACATGGCTGTGTGCTTGCATTTTCACTTCATTCCCTTTTGTTTCTTATTGAGGGGGAAAGTGAGAAATACAGACAGATGCAATGGCACAATAAAGCTTATCTCTATCTGTGAGAGGAATCTGTAACTTGCCGAGCTGGGACAAAAAAAGACGGTGGACATAGTAAAAGTAAAGTAGTCACACAAACTCACGCACCCACACATACACAGTCCGTAGCACTACACCGAATGTCCTCAGACTTTCCAGAGAGGGTCACCAGCCCCCAACTAATCGAGGTAACCAGCTTTCCTTGTCCATGTTCATGTGTGTGCCGGTGTCCAAATGTGTGGGTTTGCCTGTGTGTGTGTGTGTGTGTGTGTGTGTGTGTGTTTGTGTGTGTTTGTCCCACCTTGTAGCCTTATCCATTGACTAATTGAATTGCTCTAAAATATTCAGCAGCTTGTGGGCAAACTAAGCATTTGAATGAGGATCAGTGTTTTGTGTCATCATCCCTCTCGTCTTCACTGTTCCTCTCATTAGAACTGAGCAGTAATCTATCTATCTATCTATCTATCTATCTATCTATCTATCTATCTATCTATCTATCTATGTATCTATCTATCTATCTATCTATCTATCTATCTATCTATCTATGTATCTCCGTCCTGTTCCAGTAAAAATCCACTCCAGGGTTTGCAGGCAGCCATGAGTGGCTACAGTGTTAGTTTACGATCTTCACCATACATGCCACCCCCCCCCTTCACCTCCCCTCCTCCTCTCCTCTCCCCCCTTCTCCCTCACTCTATTCTTCCTGCCTCAATCTCATCCCACTCACACATACTCTGCAGGGGGAGCACACACACACACACACACACACACACACACACACACACACACTCCTGTAAGAATACTTGAGTGAGTAGAGTAGTAGTCTGCACTCTGAACTGCCATTTCTCTTGACTCTCTGTCTGCCAGAAACCACAGGACAGAACTGAGCTGCAGATTCGTCAGCAGTGGAGGATTGTAGCAGTCATCAACCTCACCTGCTCCACTGTCTACCAGAATAACACACTGACACTGCATGCAGCCCATTGCAGGGGACAGATTCAAGAAAGAAAAAAAAAAAAGGTCAAAAAGCATGCTACAGCGGCCAGGATACCCTGACTTTTAGCTGGGATTCAGTCTGAAAACAGTCCTGCGTTAAAACATGGGTCTGTGTTGGTGGGGGCGTGCTGTTTTAAGAACCGGTGAGGCAATGAAATGCGATCCAGGACTTTGAGTTTGAGAAACAGATTTGTGTATTTAGAGGCTTCTCAGATGACAAAACACAAGTTTGTAATACTCACAGACAGGGCAACTCTGGAAAGTTATTACGATGGCAACTATTATTTATTATCTTTCGTCACAATGATCGCGAGGTAAATAGAGGGCTGCAGGGAGGATGTATTTTTATAGGCCAACCCGGAAGTTAACATCATCCTGGTTCCCTCGACAAAAAGCCAATGGGATTTTTCCATTGGCTTTTGGATTATTGCAGAAACGTGGTGCAAACAAAAGGCTGTGATACTTAGAAGTTTTGTTCAGTGAGATAATTTTCACTAATGAACACCACTGTTGGGATTTTTGAAGCGTAAATGGAATCGACAGAAGTAAAAAGCGAACGTTAGGCTGTAAACGAATTACACCACGGCCGCATGACTTTAACATCACCACCACTAAGCTCAACTTTTAAGAAGAGAATATAGACAGATAGACGGATAGATATAGAGTATAAACACAGCGAGGCTGTAAAGGCGGACTAGTGAGTAGATGACTTTCCGTGTTCGGCATGAAGACGTTAATGTCCGCAACAACCTCTGTAGTCTCATTTAGCCGCTTGTTAGCAACCACCTTTTTTAAGACACGTAAAAGCTTCAAAATTCTCAAGTGGGGGTACCTACTGACGTATTTTACATCATAGAACAAAATGTGAAAACCTCTTAAGCTTGTTTTAACCACAGAGCTTATTTCAGGCATCTAACCAAAAACCAGTTGACTTTGAGATGAGGGAAACAAAGTGTAAAAATGCTGACTCATTCCTGGGGTTTTAGTTAGTTTCTAAGGGTCAAGCTCCGAAAACCCTGGATCCTACACTTCCCATAATGCAACTTCATAGACTATTTTTGTTGTCTTTCAAACTTCACATTCCCAATTTGTATCAAAGCCTTTGTAGTCTCCAAGCCCAAGCTGGAATAAACCTGGTGCCATCATCAAGGATATTCTTTCAGACTTTACAAAGGTCCATTCAGAGCCACAGAAGATTTTATACAACTGCGTTCGCAGGCTAAATTCTACTCCCCATGACAAGTGAACTTATTTGAATTTTAGTGAAAAGTAGAGTTTGCTCATTTTGTCTACCCTCCTGTACATGTACATGTGTAAGCATGTGTTAAAGAAGTGGAGATGTGAAAGAGTAAACAACTTCTATATTGCACATGACTGTGTTTTTAAGTGAGACACACTGTACGTGAGACAGTACGGTACATGATGTGTTTACCCTTGTATAGCAGTGCAGCCCATAAAAAAAAATAAAAAAAATCATAAAAGCACAACCAAACAGAATAACCAGCATCCTCTCTCTGTCCACTGCAACATCAATCACAGTCAGACACATGAACAAATGCACATGCACGCCCAGAACCATATCGAAAATCAATACAACCGTGGAAAATGGTTGAGATGCATGTTGAAAAATATTTGAGTGGATCACTCAAAGACTTAATGCGTTGGATTTAAAAATGCCTGACTCAGCTGTGGATCCTAATCAGAGACCCTCACACCTCATGTTATATTGCAGAAGTCCATAATCACAGCAGAATCACTCAACACAGAGGCTTTGAACCTGCAGTAATTCTTTTTTTTTTGGCCACTTGCCACAAACATTGACACATCACGCACCTTTTAAGGTGATGTTGCAAACTTGTTAGCAAACAGTTGCTCGTTTACACATCCAGCAGATATGGAGCCACATTATCGTTCATCTAGAGTCATGTGATGAATGTAAGTCCAATATTCACTCTCCTTTTAGCTCTGTATTTGGTCTCCACTGGGTAAATATTGAACTCTGTAGCTGCTAAATGCGCCACTCTGGTAACTAGCTAGTTGCTGGTTGTCTGACTGCTGCAGTGAAACTGTGCTGACGACAGCTGGGAGAATGATCCAAGACAGTGAAGTAGTAGTAGAGCTGGGGGGAGCTGCAGAGTGGGGGGCGGCCCTTCACACATAATCATTTGATCCATTATTATAAATACAGTGATAATAGCTGCTTATAGCACAAGGTGGGAATTGGCAATTTACTACATTTGCAACATTTTGATACCACTCATTCACCCACTTTCCTTATCTCACAGCGGAGCAGTGGAGAGTCTTTTGACTTTGAGAAGCACAAAACACAATCTTTCAAACTTCAAGATCTCCTCTTGGTGACGACCTTCCTAAACATTTCGCAGTGCCCTGCGAACGCCAGTTAGTTTGGTGCTGTGCTATCAAATGTAAGCTGCAACACTGTGGGCAAATAGTCTTTTAAAAAGAAACATTTAGAGAAAGAGAAAGAATCTTGATAAACGATTGATTTTGGCATCAGAGCTGCAGCGTCGGCGCCACCTTGTTTTCCTGTTTCTTGCACAGACGAAACAGTCCGATTTAATTGTTCTCTTTGCCTTGCGTCACCATGACATGGCAAGAAAGTGCCAAATAACAGTCATTAAGGGATATTGAGTGAGGATTCTGTGACTCAGTGTGTGTGTGTGTGTGTGTGGTCGAGTTATTGACATCAGTCTGTGGTGGTGCTTCTCCTGCTGACCTGTGTGGACACGGAATGTCTCGATGGTGTCATGAAGTCATAAACGCACCCATGAAGTCATGAACACATATTATGATCTAAATTTAGAGTCAGACTGTCACATTGTTGTGTGTCAGTGTGTGTGTGTGTGTGTGTGTGTGTGAGTGTGTCTTAAATCCTAGTTTTCTTCACACTGAATGATTATATCAAAACAGACTTGGTTTGATGAAGCGTTTTTTTTTTTTTTATCATCAATTCAACTTTATCTTTTAATTCTTAAGGTCTGTCCGCCATGAGTGTGTGTTGGTCTTGTACGCTGTATGATTCTTTGTAGATCTGTGAGACATGAGTGTGTGTTTGTCTGTGCGTGTTTGTTTTCTATGAAGTCTGATGTCACAGCATTGTTTGTGGCAGCCATGTAATCTCCATCGTTTCCACAGGTCCATCAGTAAATCAGTCTGCTGTGGGTATACAAATAGAGCCTCCTGTTTATATCTGTGTGTGTGTGTGTGTGTGGGGGGGGGGGGGGGGGTAGTAGGTGTGTTTGTGTGTGTGGTTCTAAGCATTTGTGTTTGCAAAAGTGTAGTAGGCCTGTGTGTGTTTTTGTGCTTGCGTATGTATACAGGGTTAACTAACTATAAGCAGAGGAGATGTGTCAGTCATAATTGTGTGTGTGTGTGTGTGTGTCCTTGGATGTCGCAGTAGCGTGTGCATGGTACTTAAGAAATTAACATATTTTGAAAGGAAAGAAGATGTCGTTCCTTAATGAGAGAGGGCATATGCATCTCATTATGGCATCATTAGCATAATTACCCAGCATCCTTTGTGATCATGACACGCACATGTGGGTGTGCGTATGTGTGCGTGTGTTTGTATTGTTTACAGGGCAGATTATTTTTTTCTGCCTTTTTTATTGTCATTAGCAGTCCACCCCCTCGTTTTTTTTTTCTTCATTAATACCTCTTTTCTTTCTTTCCACCGCCTGCCTCTTTAACTGGAATGTAACCAACAGTAACAATAAGAAAATCTCTAACGTCTTTTTCAGCAGAAGTCTGGTTTCAAACTGTTTTTCACATCCTTTGTGTTTGTGCTTCTTACTCTCCTGAAACAGCTGATCAGGCAGAAAACAATATAATTCTCCTCTCCAGCCTTCACGGCGAGTGTGGTCACCACTTCTTGTTTCCCAGCCAGAGGTTTTAGACCGTCGCGGCACCGTGCACTGGGAGTAAACACTGTGGTAATGTGTGTGTATGTGTGGGTAACAATAGCATTCCTGTATGAAAAGCAGCAGTTATTGCAGCACATCAGAGTCTAATGCTAGGCCATGGACACACTGAGCACATATGTGCTCTCTCTCACACACACACACACACACACACACACACACACACACACACACACACACACACACACACACTCATATAATGTACATTGGCTCATCATATTTTCTAATAAGAAACTTTTTTTCCTTAAAAGTTTGACGAGTGAAATTCACAGAATTGTAGCCCGATTGATTTTAGTTTTCTTTCTCCTCAAAATCTTTTTCTCCATTTCCCATGAGACCATGTGCAATAGGAAGTGACTTAAAATGAGACCTGCTTGCTTGCCTTAATGGTATCTACAGACAAAGAATAGTCTAGTCTAGAGGATGGATTGTGTGCATCATCTTCAGCCTCGGTACCAGAATGATAATGGGTCCAGCCAGACCTTTCTCCAGCACTGGCACAGCGCTAAAACAGAGTGTGGAGATAGCTATGGCTCTGGCTATGCAAGACTACTAGCCAGCTAACTAGCCTGTCCAGTGCGCTTCTTCAAGTTGTACAACCAATTTAGCACTATGAAAATGTAATTGTTACACGTAAACAAGTCAGAATGCTGCCAACACACAATCACTGTAGTTATGCACATCAAATAGAACAAAATAGACATAGAACTTCTGGTTGCGATTACAGGCATATAGCGCGAGTGAAACACGAGCCATTATTACTGTATTGATTAAATAGAAGCTTATCTCTTGTGTCAGATGCAACAAGCAAAAACATGAGGTATTGTGGGAGAAGGCCAGGTGGGTTCAGGTGCCCTGCCACACTGTCCGTACTAGATCTTAAGAGTCTGGTACATTGTAGATTTATTGAAGAATAGAACAGAGTTCAATAAATCGAGCTTGTCCCAGGAGCGACTGAGTGGACTCTGTGTGTGTGCCTTTTCTTATACTACAGACTCCACCTGTTGTAGCATGTATCTGCCCCTTGGTTACATTCTGCTTTGTTAGACACCAATGTTTTCTCTCATGTCAGGTGTTTGCTGCCAATATGCTCCTTTCCCAAAAACAATGGCATCTACATCATCCTCCCCCTCCACGAGAGAGCGCACCCTGTCTGTTTGACCGCTCACTGACACTCCCTTGATCCAGACACAATTATAATTTGTATCAAGCTTGTTACAACAAAAACAAAAACGGATTTATGGATGTCCTATCTAACATTCCTCATACCTTCACCTTGCACACTGTGTGCTCAATATGTCCTGGAGTTTTCCATTCTCATTCACCATCATGGTTCAGCTTATTACAAGATTCATAAAAAAGTAAAGGTTTAATCACTGTTTACTCACTATTACAGATCATTTTACGTCTCATATCCCAAAGCATCTACAGTCTGTGTAGTCTGTGTGACATCTAGCTGTCTCAGCAAACAGCTCAGCAAGGAGTGTGGACAACAAGGAATTTTCATAGCTTTTAGGCTCAAGGGGTGGTAATGTTGCTCTGTTGGTTAAATACTTTGGTCCAGGCTGAAATATCTGGACAAATATGGGATGGATTGTCTTTGTCATAACTTTGGTGCTTTCCTGACTGTTCCTCTAGCGCCACCATGAGGTTGACATTTTTGGTTTGAAGTGAAGGACCTTGACAACTATTGAATGGATTGGCAAGAAATGTGGTACAAACAATCATGTTCCCCAAAGGATAGTCTGTAATAATCTTCCACTAGTGACATCCGCAGGTCAAGATGGTCAGGTGTTAGAAAACAATGTGGAAACACTGTGTAAATGGAACATTTTCACTGCATTTGACCTGTATTCGAGTGACCATCTTGGAGCAGGATGAAAAAAAAAGTCTGGGTGTGGACAGCAAACAAGCCACTCTCCCCACTCCCTCACTAACGACCATCAGTGTGCCCTTGAGCAAGGTTGTCTCTCACATCCTTCTGTCCTCCCTCTTTTTATTCCTCTATTTCTCACCCCTCCTCCTTCCTTCCATCCAATCCCCTGCCCTCCCTGAGGCTCATCAATATATCAGCCACCCTGATTCTCTCTTTATCTTGCTCTCTGAGGCAGTGATGCGTACATTAAATATTTAGAGACAGGCGTTATAATGCAACCGCTCCACTGAGAGAGAGAGAGAGGGAGAGAGAGAGAGAGGCAGAGCGAGGCAGAGAAGGCAGGGTCCTTTCTCTCTCTGTCTTTCTCTCTGCCACTCCAGGGAGGGGAGTCTCCGGAAGAGCCCGAAGGGTAGGAGAGCCCCATTCTCCCCCCTGGGTATCACTGAGCGCGTGTAGGGGGTCATCACAGGGTGAACAGCGTGGTCTGAATGTCAAAACGCTGTGGAAGTCGATGTGGTGAGGGCAGAGGAAGACAGAAAAGGCCACATGGAAAAAAAAAGAGGAGGAGGAGATATGTGGCGTCAGTGTGGGAGGAAATCCTCAAATTGGGTTAAGCACATTTTTCTTTTTTTTTCTCTGTGGATGTTTGTGTTTGGTCTGAATCTGTTTGATTGGTTTATGGTGTAACAAAGAGAGCAACACGCCGTCAGACAGACCTCGTTGTTTGCCCTGTTGATTTTTACAACACTCAATACTTCCTTCCAGCTCTCAGTTCTCAACCCTGAGTATGTTTCTATGTGAATATGTGTGTGCGTTTGTGTGTGTGTGTGTGTGTGTGTGTGTGTGTGTGTAAACTCATTCTTTACCTCCCACACTTAAAGTCGTGAGCAGACAAACCGGCATGACAGTGAGAAAAGAAAAGGAATATGTCTCTCCTTTGTTCGAGAGCAAAAAACAAATGATCGTTTGTGCTTTTGTGTAAGAGCACAACGCAGAGGCAGATCCAGTGAAAACAGCTATTAACATCTCTTAATAATCACTTTAACTTCTCAAAAACAACTCTCTTCTTTAATGGGGATGACTGGCTAAGTGCAAGTGTTTAAAGCCATCTGTAGCACTGTTATACCTTTGCACAATGTAGCATAGGCCTACACTAGCCTAATGCATCACAGAGAGCTCAGCTTGGAGCTCTTTTATGGAGGGAAACCCATATTTTAAACGTAACAATGGCTGTTTCAGAGCCAAACTACAGTTGGACACTCCCCCGCTCCAAAATCCTGCAAACATCCACAACCACCCACTCCCACAATGTCACTGCTGACAACCAAAATGGACGGAAAGTGAAAACCAGTCAACCAGTTTAACAAATTTCAACAAATTTCAAAAGAGGAAATCTGTAAGTATTGTGGCAGCAGACAAGGAGAAGAAACACAGAAGACAGAGTTAAATTAGGTGAAAGCAAGTACTTGAAAATGTGGATAATTTGTGCCGTGTGTAAGACAACATTCCATTCATTCCTGAAGGCTAAACCAGCAGCACCAGAGCACCAGTTACAGCCACACACTCACACACGAAAACACACACATCCGCAGACACACAGCTGAGTGTCTTTATCAAACTGTGCTTGTAGAGTTAGCTGGTCGATGTGACACAAAGTAGTGGTCACGGTTCGTGGTGCACAGGGGAGTAGAAGAGGAAGTTAGAGTGATAAGTCAGACCAAAGTCAAATATTTTCCAGACAAGTTTTTTGTCTTAAATCTGAACTGAATAAAAAGCGGATAAGGATTACATTGATTTTGAAGTACTTTTCTGTCATTGTCCAACCCAGTTGAATGTGACTCACATGTTTTCGGTTTCATTCCCAACACTGATGGACACTTATGGGAGTTGTGGGAATCCCGTTGATTAATGAGGTTTGAAAACGTCTTTTGAAAACATGATGTTTGCCACCAGAAAAGCCTTAGGATCTCTCTCTTTCATTTGATCAAATGAAGGAATAATGTTGAACAAGCTTGAAATAAAAATGGTAAACCAATTAAAATACCTAAAAGCTGAAATGTTCATTTTTAGCCATGCTAGCAATGTGGTTGTAGGGAGGGCGATGTTTGTCTGCTGGTCGGTCCACCAGTTTGGTCCAGACTGAAATTTCTCAACATCTGTTGGATGGATTTTAGGTACAGCCCCCCAATGTTTTATTACATTAAAAGCTCTGAATCTGGTCCTCCAGGATTCATTGCTGTGAAGCTAATGTTAGCTTCAGCTGCTACAGTGTAGAGCTGCATATCAAGGGATCAGATATCAAAACTTTCAATTACATTGTCAGAGGTAACTTACCACCAATTTGTCAGTATTATCAGAAATGGACATCTATGTAGCTGTTTATTAACAATTATTTGCAGGGTTACCATACTTCTTTATTTGACATCTCATGGGTTTATAGACATAATGTGGATCTGGAGAAAGTAGTTGAGGCCAAATAGTCAAGTTTGTACAGTGTGTTTGCTTCTGACAGAAACATAAGAATCATTGGTGGAAGAATCAGCTGTTGAATTTCAATTCTAGAGTCACTGGCTGAAATCTGTAAGGCACTGTCTCAGTCAAGAGATTACTCTCCTCTAAGGTGTAGCGCACTATAGGCACGTAAAAAGAAGCTCCAGCAACAGTTATTTGAGCCAATATTTCGCCCAGGGCCAGTGGAGACATCACCTTTCTCAACCCAGAACAACAACAAGCGAACCAAAGCCTTTCCGTCTACAAAGCAGAGAGAAAGCCAAGATGTTCCAAGAAAATCCTCATGGCTTCAGGTCTGGCAGATGGGGGATGATGAAATAGTCAGAAACAGTGCAGTTGTAATTTGCTTCTGATACTGTTATTCTTTCCATGCCATTGTCATGTCACGATCAAAAAGGAATGTGAGGTCCCTGTTTTTACATTTTGGTGATATGTGTTTTTGCTGTTGCGGTTTTGTATTGAACTGATACACAGACACAGCTTACTTGGTGATCAGACAGTGTCTCCAGTACTATAATTTTTTCTAGGATGTTCAGTTGATGAAGTTTGCATTTCTGCATATTTTAATAATGTCTTTGTACATTCAGCTATAACTGCTCCAGATAACTTTGTTTTGCTTCTATTTACTCTGACGCTGCTGTGCCCTCCTCCGTGGCCTCCACAAGATTTTTCTCTGGAAGGAGCTCCACTTAACATTTAACCCGTCAACCTTAACCCATAAGAACCCATGGTGACACCAGTGTAACACACACTTCAAAGGCCCCAGAATCTTCCTTATACAGCTTTGTGCTTGATCTTAACTCATTAAGTCCCTAAGCGACATATACGTAACATCCTGGTGTGGTGGTCATGTCGCAGTCATGTGACTGTGACAGGTCGGGACCTTTTCAAAATGGTGGTGTGACACGTAAACACAAGTGAAGGAAGCAACTCATTTCAAAAAGCCTGTATTTTGATACTGAAGGTAAGTTAAAACCCATTTAACGATTCTAATGCTTTAATAGTCCTGTATACAGTCAACCTGTTTTGACCATATTTCTTGAACAAATTAATATAAAACAATAAAACAGGTAAATTTACCATAAACGCCCATCACAGATCTTTGACATTAAGGGGTAGTATAAAAAAAACACATCAGAAATGTCTTCAGTGTGGTCCACTTGGTCTGTGGTGTATTCCCCATAATTTTCCTTTGAGGGGAAATGGGTCTGGGTTCTTATGGGTTAAAATATTCATACGATTTGTCATATTCCTAACCTGGAACACAGCAGTACGACATTATCCTTTTGATAACAGCATTTGAGCTCCCATCCTGAGGACGACGCCAGGGGTAATGGCTGCCATGTGAATAGCAGAGTGTGCAGCCATGTTTGGTACTTCTGATACTTCTCAATGACTTCTTGCTTCTTCACAGATTGTTTTGTTTGTAGCCCCCCCCCCCCGGTGTTAGGATAGCGTGCAAGCATAAACAACGCAAAAGCCCCCTGGGGACGTTTCAGGACTGTTTGCGCCTATTCATTTTGAAAAAGCAACAGCTAATGGGGAAACTCCAGCACATGACCAACCAATGGTGTAGCTTCATCACTCAGTAAGTATGGGACATGAAGCGGTCCAGCCAAAAAGGAAAAAGTCGTGTACACAGGGTAAGTGATCCCGCCAGCAAATACTAACTGCTATCCCACACACATTTGACTTTGACATGTAATTTTGATCACTGATGCTCATGCAAGAATCCCCTCGTCAATTGTCTTTTAACACTGAAACAGGACACAGAAATTTATAACACCCAATGAAGTGGTCTTTTAATTGCCGTGCATGTTGCGCGAGTGTGTGTGAGCGTGCAAATCCGTGTCTCTGCTGGTCTACAGCATGTGTGGTGGTGAATGACTGCGTGTGTGAGCACATGAGTGTGTGTTGGTCGGATGGTTAGAAAGAGACAAGGGAGCACATATGGCCTGAACAGTTGGGGATGGAACTCAGAACTCCCACATGACACGGCAGATAAAAATAAAAGCAGGAGAGAGACACACACACTGAGAGAGAGAGAGAGAGAGAGAGAGAGAGAGAGAGAGAGAGAGAGAGAAATGGCCTCTTCTGAGACATAACCTTGAATTAAACCACATGCAGTTGTGAGGATAAGATTAAGTCTGTTTGTGTGAATGTGTGTGTGTGTGTGTGTGCGCGCCTGTGATCATTCTTTGGCGTTGACCTGATGATTGGGAAGAGGAGTGCCATGTATGGTTATCACCATGCAATGTAAAAGTACCTGTGATTCACAACATTGCTGTTACAAGCAATCATCAGTCAGTTCTCACTGCATTGAAGGTCATATTTTCATGAGAAACTATTACTCAAATGTTAGATCCTGGAAGATGATAGGAAGATGTGAATCACATGGTTGTCATAAAGGACAAGCAGGACCTTGCAAGTGCTTACAAGTGATTTGAAATAAAAAAAATCTCTTATTTACTTTTCTTTTTCTTGTATGTGGCAGACGTATCGTTAACAGCTATTATTAAAGCACAATAGGTACTTCACCTCATTATCGGGGTATTTAAATGGAACTGAAACGTATTCTACTGGCAAAATCACCTAAACACCCTAAAATGTAAACTGGTTAACTTTCCTTATTTTGTCTCTACAGTCTGCTGTTTAAAAATAAAGACTCAGTTCTTCTTCTCTAAAACAGAGTTTTGCTTAAGTTGGAGCACCTGTTGCCCCACCACCTATGTTCCTTTTTTTCCTGAGATTTAGCTGCCAACATTTTAAACAATCATTATCTATTCACCGTTATATTATTTGTAGTTTTGCCAGTGGAGATTGATCCACTGATATGAAATCATTAATTCAGCTTTTTTTCTTATTTTAATTTTGTAAACATGTTTTGAGAGAAAAGTTATACTCCATGTAGGTATTCTCTGATTGAAATGACAAAAAAGTAAAACTTAAGAGACAGAAGCTTGTGGATATATACTATAGCCCTCAGCTGACTACATACTGCATATTACTCAGTACTATGCACTTATTTTATGTCATTATTAGCAATTCCTGCTTAAATTGTTTTAGCTGTGCCACAGAAAACTGTTATTTCACAGTTCTGAGGGTATTACCTAAATTTTGAAAGAGGATCTCAATATATTTGGCCTGAGTCGATGATTTGTGGTTTTAGTAGTGCATGTCACGCGCACCCTGGAGCATGGTGAGTTTCTGTGGTGCATTTTAATAACATTACTACAGGGTTAATACCACTTGGGTGGTAGATATTGGCAATGAACCTTCCAAACTCCGCTCTTCTCGGTCCATTTAAGAATTGCAATGTAGTGTAATGTTGAGAAAAACACATTCAAGATGTTGCATTAACCTCTCGTGAGCTGGCCACATGCAAAAAAAAATCCTATAAAGTTTGAGTGTGAAGGGTTAATTAGTATATTAAGTACAAGTAGCTGGTATGATTTCTATAACCACTTTCACACCCAGGTTAGAACCAGTCACCATTCACATGTGATGCAGGTCTGAATATATAGTTCGGAAACACTTCACTGCTAAACCCAAAATGTGTAATAGTATTATAGTACCCTGTAAATAAGAAATATGACAGTAATAGTATCCGGTAATCCATTAATACTATAATTTTGTTTGTAAGGTTAAATTGTTTGTATTGCACTTTGCCACTAAAACTTAAGTTCAACATATCAAACAGAGTTATAGTGCTCATGTGTTATTGTGGACGGTCAGATGATGGTGTCATTTCACAGGGTTGCTGTTTTTGGCCTGACCACTCAGGTGATGTGTTATGGTGCCCATTATTTCATTTGTACTATTAGTTAGGGTTACCATCTAGACATGACCTATTATTATTAATTCTCTCTTATTGGGATTGTGCTTATTTCTGTACTTTTGTTTACTTACTGTTTACTGTTTTGTTGCTGTCCTTTTGCTTATGTGAATTACCCACATGGGCCTCTGTATACATCTCTGTTTATCAACATCTTAATGACACATTTGTTTGTTTTTAATTGTTCAAAAAAGAAAACAAAAACAGGTTCAGGTAATGAAGTAGTGAGCTAGCAATGAAGAAATTAGCTACTTATTTGCTAGCTAGCAAGCTAGTTGACCCATTTACACCAATGGCAGACAGATTGTTTGTCCCTAACTTACCGGAAAGGGGGTGCAACCTATGATACAACACAGGACAAGTCGTAGGTGGGATCAGCCCGGTCCTCTCCGGAATACACTCCGGAATCCACTCCGGGTTTTCCGAGTGTCCATCAGCGGGCTCCTCACAGCCTCTAGCTGGTTTTTACTCAACTCCTGTCCTGATATCACTCCGCTGGCATGGAGGAGAAGCGGATCTGATTATTGTGATGGTGGCAAGCGGCAGCCAGTGACTACAGACTTCCGCCACTGCTTCCCATATCCGCGTTTTGCGCCGTCTGGGCTACTCTAGTTGCTTCACAACCGGACTACCGAGGGCGCTTGTGCTCTTTCACCCAACTCAACAACATCTTCACCGGGATTTCTTTCAAACCAAAACCATATGAGATGCAAGTTCACTGGGAAACTCCGGAGCCCGTTCGGTTCAGGCAGCAAAACTTTTTCTCAAAGGACAACGCCGTAAAACGGCGAATGGACTGTTGCTGTTGCTGCCGCCGCTGCTCCTCCGCGGGACGGTTTGTGTGTATATGACCGTAGAGTGCCTGCTAACGTTCATACCTTCACGGTATTGTTGTTTTTTTCCAGCGGAGTTGTTGTTAGCAGCGTGGCAGCGGCTTTATTGTTGAATTCAGTTGGGGCTTGCTCTGGTCTCACTCAAGCTAGGTGTTATTTGTGTTTTCGGGAGCGGTTTGTTTGGAAACAGTGCCGAGGAAGGAAGAAGAAACGGTCACTCGCGAGCCATTAAACATATGACTGCTCGGCTCGCAGCCCTTTAAACCTTCCCGGTTTTTTGCTCGCCTCGGCGGCTGTTGTCGGTCGTACCTTCCGTCCGCTGCCCGGCTGCTTGGGACCCTTCACCGGGGGGACAGAGGGAGAGGACACTAGGTGGTGGTGGTGGAGGTGGAGGTGGCCGGAGGAGGAGGTGGCGGCGGTGGCGGTGAGCTTGACGGGGAGAAAAGTTCTTCCAAAATAGCAGCCACTCGGCGCAGTGATGGGGGACTTCGCCTCCCCCGCTGCCGGACCCAACGGCAGTATTTGCATCAACAACAGCATGAACCCGGCCGCCGGGAGCGTGGTGCCCGCCGGGACGGTGGGTATACCTAAGCACAGCACGGTGGTGGAGAGGCTGAGGCAGCGGATAGAGGGCTGCCGGAGACACCACGTAAACTGCGAGAACAGGTACCAGCAAGCCCACGCCGAGCAGCTGGAGATAGAGCGGAGGGAGACGGTCAGCTTGTACCAGCGGAGTCTGGAGCAGAGGGCCAAGAAGTCGGCCGGCGGCAGCAGCAAGCAGCCGCAGAGCAAGCAGCCGGACCCGGACTCTGCCTCCTCCACGGAACAGAGGAATAACACGCTCATAGCGGTAAGGACGAGCTCTGAATCACGGCCAAGACTGCCCCGAGACACCCCCTCACTCCCACATAAACACAGCACACACTTCAATATACACTCTTTTATTCCCTCCTCCATTTCTCTGTCTCCAAAAATCTTGGGCCCCCATCAAGCTGCAAGCTCCGCTACTACTACTTGTTCACCACTGTGAAAACTTGTTGAAAACACGTTCACTGAGCGCTGGCAATTGCTTTGGAAACGCACACTCCGCTTTTTCAAACCAGAGTGCCAACTAGTGCTTTTGTTTACAGAGAAATCCAGCCCTTGTTGAAGAAAACAGGCTGCTAGGGGCTTGAATGCTGCAGGATTTGGAAATGACAAGCCTGACAGCTGATGTCTGATCTTTTGCAAGATCAGTGCTGCTTTATGCTCAAAGGAAGGCTGAAAGTTTGGAAGGCACTGCTAATTGTCAAGTTAAGATGTTCACCTCAGAAACTTTTAACTAACTTTTGGCAGCCTTGTAGGCTGCCTTTTTCCTTTTTTTGCATGAAAACAACTTCTCCTTTCTTGTTCTTTGTTTTTTTGGGTGCAAATTGTTCTGCAAGACAGGCAGCATAAACGTTGCAGCATTGCTTCCTTGTAGCAGTTTATGCTCCAGCTTGTTCTGTAACCTTTGTAACATACTCTCAAAATCAACAGCCAGTCCCCACAGTGTTGCAAACACTTAATCACAGCCACCTCCTCATTAAAGGTACCCTGCCTACAGACTTGCAAATTACTTTAGGTGGCTGCCACTGTTGCCACATGTTTTATACTGTAAGTAACTTTTGGAGATTCATTCATAGTTAACTGGGGAGCCTCACACAAAATAATACAGTGATCACATGACACATTTTATGAAGAGGCCCAACTTGTACCACAAAACTGCTTGTCCTTAATAAAAAATAATGCGATGACGCTTTAGGAAATATATACTCTGTAAGTCCAACAGAGTTGATATAAACTCACAGTAGATTTTATAGGAATGCTACAGTGGTTTCCTGTTGGTAGGGGGCAGTGGTAACATGGAGGATTGTTGAGTTTCACATGACTGATGTCTAACGAGGATCTTGGTTTGGAGTCTTTTTTTTTTTATTGATGAGCAGGTCTGCAGATCAGACATTTTTTAAATGATCGGATTTTGTAATTATCAAAGAAAATGTCCTTATGTTTGGCTGTCACGTGACAGAGACGGCGACAGACACTCTGTCCCTCTGTGTCTGTCTCCCCTGTTCACACCACATCTCCTGTGGGCAAGCTCCGGTTTCCTTTAGAAAAGACCAAAGGATACATGTCGGGAATGTCAACATTGTTATCCCCTTTTGTTGCTGCAATGAGCCCAGTTCCTCCCCTTTTGAAATGCAAAATCAGAACGTCTTTAATTTCGTGACGGCCTCGGCCGTTATTTAAGAGCCACACAAGCCTGACCAGCTACAGCTTGAGAGAGCAGCAGTGATTTTAATAGTGCAGGACCTCCCAGCGGCCCTTGTGGACATTAAACCGAACCGCCCATTAGATGGCCGGCAACAAATGCTCAGAGAATGGAGGGATTACTGCTTAAAGACACAGTGGCATCCCTCTGCTCTGTCCCTCTGTGCCTCTCTGCTCCTCTCCCAGTCACTGATGGCGACACCTCGAATGCAAACACACACAGCATTCAATAGCTAAATTACAGGGACCTTGGTGTTATTACCCCTTTATGCTACAAGGTCTTGCCATTGTTTAGGCATGAACTGTAAAGGAGATAAAAGGAAACGAGAGAAAAATCTGCCATCCCTCTCCTGCTTTTCCTCTGAAGAGCAGAGCTGCAGCTAGATGGCTGTATGTAGTCACTGCAGAAACAGGCATTCTAGGGAAGCAAAGGATGCTGTTAATGTAGCTACACACATTGCATGCACACATGCATACACAAATACCCAGAGGGCCTTAATCTGTCGGGGTTATGTTACAGACTGTTCTTGGAAGCATATTGTGTTGAGAAGGTGTGTTTGCAGGCAGTTTCACGTACACCTAAAAGATGAGTTCAGTGGCAAATATGCTCATATTGTGTTTTAGTTGTATATTAAGACTTCATAACATAAAACTAAAATGACCCTTTGGCTGTGAAGTGTGTGTGCTGTTGTACTTGTTGGTTTGCAGTGTCGATTGTCAGTTCAAAGAATGTCAGGAATGTCTACAATGTACAAAAAGTAAATATGAGTAAAAAGTAAATAAGAAATATGTGAAAATCAGTGTGTTTCTAAGAAATAAAAGCAGCAAGACAATGTTTGACAAATTGGCAAGAAATTGGTTATCCTGTTATGACAGATTATAGTTATCAATTGGAAGTAATAGACTCCTAATTCCACGGCCCACACTGTTTTGGGGTGATTTCTTGAGCGTTTTGTATTGTCGTGTGCACCCCAGTACAGTGTGCTTGGGTCTAATGGTTCTCAGACACACCCACGTCGTGGCAGGGGCAAGCCTATAATTATGGAAAGTGTGTGTTTGTGTTTATAGGATAACTATTAGTGAGAAAGGAAAAGAAGACACTGGGATCCCCTTCTGTCTTTCCCACCGTTTCTTTGACATCATTCAAGGAGTATAAACTGCAAAACGTTCAAAGCAGTAGCTACAGGTAAAGGGGACCTGGGATACTGATTCCCAGTACAGCTGGGAGTGTTGTTAGCTCCCTGTTGGTCCTCAACAGTGGCTTCTACGACAACCTCACATAACTGTTTAATCTTACTAATTTAGTAATGTATTACATATTTATTAACTCCTCATTGGGCATACAACAAAACTGAATTAAGTGTCAGTTTTCCCAGTCACTGTCAGTGGTTATGAATCTAATATTTAAGTCATAAAAGGCACATAACACCATGAGGACCAATTATATAGCAGGACAGGCATGCATGTGCACATGTCTGTTTTTACTACATTGGGTGTCTCTGTAAACTAACGTGTTTATGCCTGTGCAGACAGCGTGTACAGCCCGCATGGCCAGAAACTTTGCGCTGCACACGGATATATGCTCAGAGGTCCATGCAGGACATGGGCAGATAGCAAAATTGCATCATGCAGGCCTTTGTTGCTATGTGGACACAAAGAGCAAAGAAAGTGTAAAGCCGGAGTTATAGTTGTGCATTAGGGAGTTACTGCGTAGCTACTGAGTCTTTGCATGCAGCCACTGTTGGCTACACCATAGCTTCTGTGCAAAAATGTAACTACATGTACCGTGTGGGTACTGCAAGAACTGTGATTGGTCAGTTTATGTTGTGTCCTGTAAGCTTCTAATATCATTGAAGATTGAGGACAACGTGAAGCAAGTTGAAGAAAGGCTCAGTAATTTTTTTCCTTTTTAGTAACATGCAGTACATCCAGCTGGTGTTGCAGTGTCAAATCTGATCTGAACTACAGATCAAAACACACGTCATAGGAATCTACAGGAATTTCAATAACCCCTTACGTCAAGTATTAATCCAGCTTCACCAGTTTTAACCAATTTTAGACTGAGACCATTAGTCATTAGTGTAGGGGAAACACAACACATGATATTGATAGATTCATTCCATTTATATATTTGCATCAATGCAGTCTTTTCTTTAAAATATGAATGCATTATGGTGTTAAATGCAAGGCCAATATTTGTGGGGTGACATGTTTGTTGGGCTGTAGTGGAGTGGGGGGGAGATCATGTCGTCCTTCGCATGAAGTTTAAATGGTGGACCATTACAACACCGGAGCATCTGAAATACACACAGAAATCATTCTTCAATGATCTTGTACTGTTAGATATCATCAGTCTGTGATGACCGTTGCATTCGAGGTTATTCGGTGTGCTCATCCTCCCAGAATGACATTTGACAACCTACAGGGACCCGGTGTGAGCTCGTTCATTACATATGTTGCTAGAGATGGAATTAGTGGCGGCAACAGCGTCGCGGCACAAAACACAACACGTCCTCTGTCTGTGCTGCATTCGGGCCTGTTGAGGTCACTGGTGGTGGAGTAATTTCTTTATACTTTATACTACTAAAAGTCTAAAAACTAGTTATCTAAGGGCAGAGACAAACAGCAGAACAGTTGACCAGTAGCTGTCACTGTTTTTGCAAGCAGGCTGTTGAGATCCTGATTGAGGCACATGTTGTGAAGATCAAACCCGTGACCTCTCGGCTACAGGCACGTGTCTCTGAACCAACGGGCCACGACGTTGCTTGAAAACTGAATTGTGACCTGTACTTTTTTGACAAAACATCCAGTCAGATCTGATTACCTAATCGCTAACAACGCTTACAGCTGCGAGGCCGAGGTGCACAGTGAGGGGCTCGTTAGTTCCACTAAAACACAGTAGCTCAGGACAGTCTGTCTTCAGCTCTGCTCGCTCCTTGGCATCCACCTCGCCGAGGAATGTCTCTCTCACACACACACACACACACACACACACACACACACACACTGTTGTCCTGCTCAACTCTTGGCAGCAGAGGCCAGAGTGTGGGCGGCTGAGTTTTCATGAATCCGAGGCCTTCCCTCTCTCTCTCTCCCTTCCTCTCCTCCCTCCCTCCCTTCCTCTGTTCACCACTTCTCTGGTTTCAGCGTTAGCACAGCGCTAATGTAGTGTAGATGGGTCTTGGTGGCTATAGCATTGTTAACGTCAGCTGGGACTGTTGTCCAAGTGCTATATTTAAACCACTGAGCTGGCATGGAGCTGACACTTGCCAGTACGTACGTGCACACACGCAGAGTGTGACGTCGACGAACACCGTGACATCACAGGCATGCTGTTTTCGACTCATTACATGCCAATTTCATGGACTCCCTCTGTTTTCTTTATTGACTGTGTCTGTCAAACTCTTCCCTTTTTTATCTTTTCTGCTCTCATGTGCACTTTATTCAAATGTTTGCCACTCTTTTTTAGCTTCTTCTCACCCTTGTTCCCCAGTCTCTCTCTACACACACGTAAAAAAAACTCTGGATGTTTTTGATTTGGGGCGGCTGCGACCACATTCCCTTCCACCCACGCTAGTTCACATGTTCTACAGGAACACACACACGTTCAGCACAGACCCTTGAATAAGCGGGGGAGCACTTTTCCCTCCATTTGGGCTGTAGGAGCAACAACAAACTCCTGTCCAGAAAGTTTTAGTTACTTAAAGTGAAGATCTTTTAAATAAAGCTCAAAGCTAATCACACTGGCAATTAATAACAGTTAGCTTAGTCTACCTATTAAGAAGATTGCACTTACATAATCAGTGGTGGTTCAACAGGGAATGGCAGAAGGCCTTGCTTATGTTTCAGTCCTCAAATATTTGTATTATATTTTTTAGTCTTCTCACCTCCTGCCAACTGTGTTATATTGTGTTTCTCTGTGCTTCATAATTATACATTTACACTCATTCGCACTCTGCAGCTACACTATAAAGCCACCGTCTTCCACTCCTGTACACAGAGCAGCTCGACTTGCTGCACTTTGGGTGTTTTTATGCACCAGTCTTACAGTGATGTGAGACGCGATGGCTGAACGAGAGTGAGGTGACATGTGACAAAGGGCGTTCAAACCCACACTGTCGTAGTTACTCACTCTTCAGACAAAACACCTGCTTGCTGGTATTTGTCGATGGAGAGGAGATTTTTCAAGTCCTATTAATGGGTTACATACAGTAGTAAATCTCAGAAGGCAGTGTTGTAATTTCCAAAGCATGTTAATAGTTGGGCAGCCCATTCAGGTAAAGTGAAGTCATTATGGATGATGGTGGTGTATGGCTCTGCTGTAGTCAAGACTTATTGTAGCCAAGTGCTGATGTTCTATGAGTAAGTTAAAATTTACTACACTTATTATCAGAGCCGAAACGATTAGTTGATAAACCGAGTGGGTCAACAGAAAAAATATCGGCAACCATTTTGAAAATCAAATAATCATTTCAGTCGTTTTCAAGCAAAAATAGTGAAAAAATGCTACACGGTCTCAGGTTCCAGCTTCTCTTTGTCATATAAATACACGGAATAATGTGACCAAGATATGCTCTGAACGGGACATTTTACAGTTGAAAAATAAACCTGTCAGTGATCTCTTGAGGACAAACTATTTAATGGAGACACACAATGTTTGGCATTTCTGTTCGGCAACGTCTTGTCATTTACCAGCGGACATGTACGCACAATAACCTAATATTGGCCATTGCACCAGCCTGGCTCGCTCTAGCTCTATAAGATATAGTTTGAAATGTAGTCCAATAACAATACAAAGCCACTGGCTCACTGAGGGACAGAACAAATGTTCCAAAGTAAACAGGCAACCACTGGAAGGACTCTTCCAGTATCTCCAGTGCTATTGTCTTATCTCTCTTCTGGTTGCGTGCTGGTGCTGTCCTTTTGTTTGGATTTTGTTAGAAGGCTGCTAGCTTGCTCCTCTGCGTAACATAGCATTAAAGAAGCACACACTTATTGATACTTGAATGGTGGGAACCCATCTTTGTTCCCTTCATCCCTCATGTACTCACTCACATACACACACACACACAACGGTAAATTATAGATGAGGATGTTATCAGAGATGCCTCGGCCCTGTGTGAGTGTGTGAGCTAACGTGCATATGTGCGTTGCATTCCCCATAAATGTAAGAGTAGAGTGAATGTATCGTGCATGTAGATATTTGAGTGTATGTGTGATGGAAAAGATTTTTGCTCCCACTGTCGTGACCGAATGTGAACAATTTTCTGTTTCATCATCTGACATGTAGCTTACGACATGTTAATTTCATCTGTACATACCACACACACACACACACACACACACACACACACACACACACACACACACACACACACCACAGAGCTAAATTAAAAACAGCCTCTGCCAAGTGCCTGTTAATTTTGGCTGTGGCTTTTTTCTTTCTCGACTACCAGCGCTTTGTGAGGCAGGTGACCACCTATTAGGAAACTATTCTACCACCAAGCAGGCTTTCTAAAATAATGACCTTGGTAAGTGCTGAAATTGACCACCCACCTTCATTCCCCACACTACCTTTGTCTGTATGGCTAAGAGAATAGTATGCATGTCTTAATGTGATGTTACTGTGTAACATAAGGAAGCAAGACACTTTTGTCTTGGCAGGAACATGTGTGTCAACAGCAGACGTGACCACAGTGTGTGTGTGTGTGTGTGTGTTTGTATGTCAGCATGTTTGCTACAAGTTGCAGTCAAGTGGCAGCAAGTAGTCGTTAGCCAAGTGCTGGTCACTTCTGGCAGCTTTGCAGTTTATCTTCCTCTCAGCCATCATTTAGGGACTTTCTTTTGGTTTCAAAATCCAATTAATAACAATTAAAGTGACTTTATTTATAAAGAATGTATTATCAAATGTGGCCTCTGGATCAAAAACCTTCAGTGTCCTTGCTTGTCGGTGTTTTCTCCAGCATTATTTTCCCTTTAAAAGGCCTCACTCCAAACAAAACCTAGATAGGAAATGTACCGTGACAACCCTCTAAACAAGGTCTCGGCTGAATTATTTTGGTTGACACCATAGTGTAATTGTTGTGTTCTCTTACGAGGGAAATTGGCATGATATTAAAACTTTAGTGTTAACAACTTGTTCAGTACTTTTTCAACCAAGTCTTCAAGCCAATCGTTTCATTTCATCTTGTATTTATCCTGATCATTCCCCTTATTCGCTACTTGCTCTCTGTGAATTGTACTAAGAATCCAATACTCTATACTATGTATATTATTACATTATTAGTTTGTTAATACTGATGCAGCAATGTGTAAGCAGCATTTTACTGTTGTTGCAGGTTGAGGTGGAGCTAGTTCTAACCACATTATATATACAGTTAGGTGTAATCTAGTGGTTCCCCTCCAATGGGTTCAGGGTTGGTTTTTTAACTTTCCTCTCCTCTTTGCCTTTTTGTGAAATATTGTATAATTTTACCTCTTCAGGCCTCTGATGGTTATTTAAACCATATTTGAAATGTCTCCTTGGGGGAATTGCTAACAACTGATAGACATCTGAAACACAACAATGGGTCCCAACTGCTTTTTTTGTAAGGGGACACAGGCGATAAACATTGGGAGCCACTGGTTTCATCTTTAATAATGCAATTTATAAACTTATTTTATGTATAAATCTTAATCTGTAAAGTGCAGCTGTCAAGTAAATGTAGTGGAGTAAAAAGTACAATATTTCCCTCTGAAATGTGGTGGAGTAGAAGTATAAAGTGCACATGCAGTAAAGGAGTGCTTAGTCAGCGGTGACAACTGAGGAAATATCACCTCTTTGACGGCCAGTGTTCAGCTTCCTGTTGGTGCCAGGCAACAACCCACTGACTTCCCTGTTCCCGGTTTGTCTGTTTTTAAACTTCGGGTCAATCAGGATCCATTTAAAAAACCCTCCCCCTGAAAAATCATTTTCTTGCTCTAAATCATATGTCCCTCCCCCATCCTTCCTCCCTTCCCCTTTATTACATCCACCCATCACACAGCGCCCTCTGCTAATTCCCAACTAGGGCCCTTGTCTTGTTTTCCTCCCTGCTTCTCCTTCTCCTCCTCACCATTCCACTCTTACCACCATTTGACCTTTCATTTTCCCTCTTTGTAATCTTCCCTCCATACTTTCCTTTCGATCGTTCACACCCACCTGCGCTTTTCTTTCTCTCTCCCTCTCCATCTCTTAGCCCCTTGTCTCTGGTGATCCCTGGTTCAGTCTCAGCTAGCAGGCTTAGCGCTGTAAAGCTCTCTCAGCGCAGGTCGGTGGCAGGGAGAAATCCCGCACTAAGAGGGAATTACCCACCACACGGACTCCAGCAACACACACAGACACATATACAAAGGCTGTTACTGTATACCGACAAATCTGCACATACACACACACAGATATCTGTTCAATTGCAGGTAACAGGTCTGTTTGAAGTTAACCTGATGACTCTTCATGCAATTACCGTGCTCACATTTTATCTGTATTCATGTGTGTCTCTGCTTTTCTGTGTCATATTGTCGAGACCTGTATCATCTGCCTCTTCCCTCTTTTGTTAAATGACATTTGTTGTTCTTTCCAGGGCTGGTCAGACCCCCTGCACCTTCCTATTGAGCCAGCATCATGAATTTTTTATGAATGTTTGCGTGTGCAAGTGTGTGTGGGGCCCTCAGCTGCATCAATAGCCATTAGTGCAGCAGCCGGGGTAATTGTGCCACAGTGGCTGCAGTGCACACACATTATCTGATAATACTGCAGAGGGCAATACGGAGGGAAAGATGGAGCGAGGACACTGTGGGGCAAAGCAGGACAGTGTGAGGGAGGATATTAAGCGTGTGGTCCGACAGTTAGCGACATGGTTGCTATGCTACTGTCTGATAACCAGATGACTGGAAGTCTTATGGTCCTGCAGCAGTGGGACCTACAAATATGTGATTGTCTGATGACCTGAAGCCAACGCATCTGGCTGCGAAAGAGTCTCTGAGGTGGATGTTGTCGGTGTCAGCTGACTTATTTTGCCTCACACCGGTCTAAATGAATGCTGTTTTGGAAACAGTGTTTTGTCGCTGTAAGAATGTTGAGCGGGGTTGTTCGTTCTTGGCCTTGGAAACGGTAGTTTGACAAAAAACGAATCTCAACTCAAGGTCCACTCATTTTGCTTTTCGAAGCTTTCAGTTGCATCTTATGGTCTTGAGAGGAGCAGCCTCCAGTTGGATGGGGGTGCAGTTTAAACCTCTGGACAGGTTACAGCAGGTGTGGAACAGGAGTGCTCAAAATGTTACGAAAGCAATGTCCAATGGTCAAAATATGATGTACAGTGCTGTAAGACGTATCAGATGTAATCTTGTGGAACTTGATTCTTGAAGTTGTTATGGGGAGAAAAGGTCAGATCACTAAAGATGCAAACCAGCAAGGGATAACAAACATCTCACACTCTCACTGAAACTGGCTCAAACACAGTACATGGTCTGTGCTAGCATGTCCCGAGATAAGCAGCTAGTGCCGCACCACTTAACTAATTACTCAGAAGTAAACTTAGAAATTGATTGAGTAGAACAGCCCTCCTGGTTACTCTGCCTTCTTTGCTCTGTGGGCACAGTCTCCCTTCTCCATTCAGCTGTACTTGTTTTGGTTGAGCTGTGTTTGGTTGAGCTGAATACTCCGTCAGCGGCCTGTCTGTAGATCACTTCCTGAATGGTTCCTAAAATAGCTGCAACAACGATCACAACCAAGGAAACACACCAGCTGCTCTTTTCAAAACCACACTCACTTTCTGCCCTCTCTCCTTAGGCTTGGGTATTATAAGGATTTTACCAAAAGCTCTACTAGTAATAAACACTTTCAGCAAAAACGTAGTGGACACCCTATATTTTTGGATATGAATTGCAGCAATTCTACGACAATTCTTAAAATGAGAAAATAAAAGTTGTGGATGGTCATAAGATTATTGAGAAGTGTTCGTAAATGTTGGAAAGGATCTAGATCCAGACAGTACTAATATACTGTATTTGCCTTGAAGTCGATGCCAGGACTATCTGCATGTACAAAGGGGCACCATTACACCAAAATAATAAAAAACAGCTTTGGCCAGGACCCATCCTCTGTTAATCATGACCCTTTCATGTTACACACAAACCAGCTGTAGTCACAAAGCTACTTGAAAAATAAAGCACCCTTTTGTTTGCCATCAGTGGCTCATTATCTTTAGACCGGCGATGGAAAAACTACCATGTCTCACGTTAATAAAAGCAACAGAACATCATCTACCGTTTTCCAAAACAGAATGCAGGAACGTGTAATCATATTAGAACATATTTTCCAGAGAGAGAGAGAGAGAGATAGGTACAAGTGAGGAAAACGTAGCCTTAGTATCTCATGAGTTACGCAGTTGTTTAATTTGTTTATTTGAAGGAATAGTTTGGCATTTTGGCAAATACGCTGTCTTGCTGAGACTCTATCACTCTACAAGCAGCTAGCCTGGCTCTGTCCAAAGTGGGGAAAAAAACCCTCCAACTAGCATCTCTAGATTTTTAGTAATTAACGTGTTGCTTGTGTGTTCACCCAGTTAAATAAAGCAATGAGTGAGCCTTTTGCTGGTAGGCAGATTTTGTTAACTGGCCTTGTCTCCATCTTAGTGCTAAGCTAAGCTAACCGGCTGCTGGCTGTAGCCTAAAGCGTATTTCCCCAAAAGGTTGAACTTTTCCCTTAATGGGAGACATTTGAGAGAAAGCTCGCAGAAAAGCATGTGCAGCTGCAGTTGTGTATGTTAAGATTGCCGTTACTGCTTTCCCAATCCCATTTTCTATGTAACGTAAATCACATGAGCCTGTGCTGTTTTCATCTGCTTTTATAAAATTTGGCCAAACCTTTTAAGAGCTTTCTCTGCTTTGTCATGATTGCAATGCAGAGAATGTCAACAGACTGCCTCGACTGTTGTGTTGCTGCATTCCTGTTAGAAAGAGTGACCATGCTGGACTGTAGTGGAGATGCCTGACATGTTGTTGTGTGGTTTATTAATCATATATATGGCACGTATGACCTGGTAGTTGCATGGTTTATCCTGAAATATTTTATTTCAGTTTGGACCAATTAAGAATGTCTGTCTATGTCACTGAGAGCATTTTTTCTGCCTCGGCATCTCGTAGTCTGTCTCTGTTATCTCTTACACTGTCTGTGCCCTGACTTAACTCTGCTTCTTGTTCTTTCTTCTTGACACTCTGTGCCTCTTCTTTTCCTGTCTTCTATTTCCCTTCGCCTTTCAGTCTCACTTGTTTCATCCCCTCCCCTCAGCACTGTCTTTCCGCCTGCCACCCTTTGCATATCCCCACATCTTCTCAACCTTCTGCTCTGTCTACCCCTCTTTCTCCCTTCCTGTCTCTCCCTCTGCCTTCCCTTCTCCTCTTGCAGAGACTGTGGACTCTACTGAGGAGACAAGGTCTACAGATGTTTACCCTGCTCTCTGCTGTCACAAACTGTTCAAGTTCAGCGTATCACGCAACGCACTGGAACTCACAAGATGAGTGCGGAGTAGCAAAAATAGCCAAGATTTTGAGCAGATTCGGGTCAGACGTGGTGTGATTTTTGTCAAGCGAGCTTTGTGGAGTTAGCAGCCTAAAGCTCAGCTGAAACCCTTTAGTGACAATGCCCTGAAAGTCTTTTGTCTGTGAAAAGTTGTAACAGTTTGAAAATGCGGCACGCACGGAAGAGCAGTGATTATGCTCTTTTCAAGCACTGTAATTGTCACTTTTCCCTGCTCATGAAAATGGCAAGTGTGGGATTCTTGTTTTATTTTTGGCTTGTTGTCAGTTAAGGAGCCATTGAGTTTTTTAATGGATACTTAATGACTAGCGCACAAAACATAACAAAGAGAGCCCCTCGAGGATCCTAACTGTCAGCCAATGGAGGTCCCTGGAGAGATGGAAAAGTCCTAATCTTCATCTGCAAGTACACTAAATATTTTGGAACATTAACAGTGTATTTTCCACACCATTGCTTTTCCAGTTCATTACACCTGTGTGCTAAGCAAATGGGTTTGGGGGAAAAAAAACAACAATATGGTCTGTGCAAATGTAAGCTGCTTTCAGTATGCAGAAGGACACAGACACATAGAGATATTCTCTTGCTTGCTGGATTCAGACTCTGGGAATAGATGACAGGACTGTTCAACGCCTATGCAGTGATGGCCGTTCAGACTAAACACAAGATTTCTGTGGTTTCAGACATGGCGATGACAAGGAGTCACAAATGTAAAGCAGCATTCAGAAATACACTGTGTACTTTGGGTCACGGCTGATGATTTTCTTCTCGTGCTGTCTTAAAGTGGCTAATGATAACACCATGTTGCTAAAATATTTCTGCATGTAAACGTCTGCTGACATGCTAACTACCCAGTGATTAGCTCTTTTTAGGACATGTTGGGAATAGCATCTCTTTCCATCACAAGCCACCCCTCTAATATCTCTGCTTGTATTGAGCCACTGTGGGTGATGTTGTAAATGAATGAGCAGGGCTGCTTTACGGTCATTTTGGATCTTTTTATAATGATTTACAATGGTGCCCGGAGGATGAATCGTTCTGACTTTGGCGCAACATGCGACACATCGGTTATAAATACCTGCAAAACTAATGACATTCCCTTCAGCCTCAACTGCACAATGCATTTAGTGCTAATTAGCTAATGTTAGCATGCTAACACGCTAAACTAAACACGCTGAATGCACTGAACATTATACCTACTGAACATATTATTATTAGAAATGTCATTTTGCTGCACCTAAGTGCAGCCTCACATAGCCACCAGCGTGGCTGTAGTCTTCTTTTATACATAAACAGGTTCTTAATAGATTTTCCAGAAAGTGTACTATATCTCAATATATAATGGTATTGCTGTATATAATTGCACATACCATGATAGAGATTTGTCCACTCCTAACTGTGGTGAAATCTCTGAGTGGAAGTAGAAAGTGGCCTCTAGTTCTCTGTCATCTTGTTCCTTTTGACTCCAGCCAGAGTACCCGTGTTGCATATTCAATCCATACATGAAGTAATCACATTAAAATTCACTTTGTGATGTGGAATAAAAATGGTGCTGTTGGGGAATACAAGTGGCTTTTCTAGAATAGGAAAAGCTACTGCACCTAGCATTACTGGAAGGGGCATGCCTCTGTACATTTGAAGAAGTTTCAACTTGACTGCTGTGGACCTGAGTGGTCAAGACAGCCACAGTCTCTTGTCTGGGGTCTTTTCATTCTGCAGCATGATCTGCACTGATTATCAGACTTGAATGCCCTGAGCATCAAAATGATCCAGTTGAGGATTGTACTGTAGAAGAATTATATATGTATTGTGTGTGATCAGTAGGAATTTAAGGTAGTAAGGCTGGGCGATAAAACAATAGCGATAATTCTCTTGATATAATTTTCGTCAATAGAAATATATTAAATGATCGATATAATTAAACCTCCTATACACCGGGAGAGTGGGGGCACTAATGCACCTTAAATACTAGTTACCACGTGCCATTAAACAGAAGATGAATAAGATGAACAGCCAGTCATGTCGCAGGAATAGAGGTATGCTTACAGACACAGGCGCTAACTGGCTTGTATTTGGAGCGGAATAAGCAAAATACCTGTAAGCGAAATGAGTGACACCGAATAAAACTCACTCGGGAGCAAAAATCAGCCTCTTTAAGCTTGAAAGAAATAATGATTTGACATTTATTGAGATAACATATTTGGCCATATCGCCCGGCCCTAAATGGCAGCATCTTGATTTTGTGTCACTGTGCTTATCTGTGACTCTCAGTTCGACAAAGTCCTGGAAACGCCACAAAGAAAGGGAAATGTTCTGGGAAATGTTCTGGAAAATGAAATGCGACTCCGCTGTTTGTGAGACTTTTGCTTTCCTGAAGAGGGCAGGTAAAGGAAATGGACTTGGGGATCCGGCAAAGAAATGGCACGCAGCCCGAGTTGGCACAGCTGCACGTACACATGAGCTTCCCATTAGCCCCCTCTCTCTCCCTCTCTTTGTCTCTCCCCCCCCGAGTGGCTGTTTTTGTGGATTGTTCTCCCGTCGTTGTCATAGCGACTGTGATGCAGACAGCCCGAACAGGCTGCCTGTCTGCTTGGATATGTCAAGTGTGTGTGCGTGTGTGTGTGTGTCTGATAAAACGCCAGAGTGCTCTCGGCTTAGAGAGGAAGTGTTTGGAGAATTATGTAATGTCCTCTTTTTTCAAGGGGGAAAAAGTTAAGAAAAAGAAGAAGAAAAAAAGATCTGTCCATCTGTATGTCTGTCTGTCTGCATATGTTTCTGTATACCAGGGGAGTGTAGTGTTTATGAGTGCTGTGCAGTTTGAGACATGGTTATTATAGTATGTTTAGGTGTAGATATTTTGTCTTTATTGTCTCTTTATGTAAGTAGGACACAGTTTTTAAACACACACACACACACACACACACACACACACACACACACACACACACACACACACACACACACACACACACACACACACACACACACACAATCAGGCTGTCGGGGGTTAATGTGAAGCTCTTTCCTGTGTGTAAAGTTTCCACTGAAGCTGTGGGCTCTGTGCCAGGAGCCACCCTGTATAGATGAGGGAGGGGAGGCAGAAAAGAGGAGAATAGTGGGATGGGATGGGATAGGAGGAGAGGGAGGGAGGTTGGGCTCAGTGCCAAGTGGGAGGTGTGTGAATCCTTGTGACGCTGCCATTCTCCCGTGGAGAGCCCTCTTATTGGACAACATAAGGAGGTCTATTAATAGGCCCCTAATCTGCGAAAGAGAGAGCTAAAAATAGAGGCAGAGAGACGCAAACAGACAGAGAGAGGGGTTCAAGAGAGGTAGTGATGAACAGTTAGACGAGATAGAGTTGCAAAGAGTTGTAAACAGCAAGAAAGTTTTGAAAAGTCTGGCAAAATGTAAGAAAGAATTGCAAGTGTTGTGTTCAAGTTCTGTACATAAGAACTGCATCAAGGAAATGACATTAAAAAGCAGCAGGAGTTGTTCAGTCCTCTGGACCTGCTGTCACTTTAAGGGAGTTTTAACCCATTTGCTACAAAGTGAATATTTGACTACCTGCCATTTTTGAAAACATCCCGTAAGTTTTTCAAAATAAATGGTCTCCCTTTTGAGCAGTCACTTTACACCAGTGCAGAACCAAACTGAACATGCTCTCCCACTGCCCACTGGAGTTACTCCATCATGTGACTGTTTAGTTTTCCTTTATTTTTGGTTAAAGTAACATTATTGTCATGTGATAATGCAGCCACAAGCAGAGACTGTTTGAAAACTCTTTCTTGATGGTGCGTTCAAGGAAGCTCTGATGTCCGATTGAGAGTCAGCTGCAGAAAAGAACTGAGTTCTAATAGTTAAGGGGATACAATTGAATCCAATAGATCAGTTTAATTTAGATTTTTCATCAAACAAAGAAATAAGAAATGTCCTGTTCTTTCCTCAGTTTGATTGTATTTGTGTTTGTTTCATATATTCGTTTGAGGAAGGTTGCAGTCTCCTCATTGCTCCACGCAGATCTGATGTTTTTATGTGCTGCTATTTTTCACCTCTTCAGTGGATGTTTAAGTTTTTTGTACTCTGGTTTTTTATGTACAAATTGAAAATGCTCATAAAAACAGGCGGATGGAAATGTAATTATTGACAGTGCTGGCAACATAAGCAAACAACCGTCAACTGTCATCACATTCAGATTCAGATTCAGACAAACAAAACATTCAGAAATCTCTAAAACCAAAACCAAACTTAAGCAGAAAATGTTCATGTAAGACCCTCATGTCGCTCCTAAGAAGCTGATTGAGAGAATGGATTTTCAGGGTGTGTCTTTACAGTTTTGTTAAGCTTTAGTTTTAGGAACAGACCTCACAGGCGGGTTCCCAGAGTCTGTCGACAGGTGAAGCAGCTTTCTTTTCCCTCAGCATTTAGCTCCATATGGTGTTAGCAGTGACTTGTTTGTGTTTTGTTATATTACCTCCATACGTGCCTTTGCACAGCTGTAGTCCACAAGCTTTAGTTTATGTTTAGTGTGCATGAAACTCAAAACTGAGCCACAACTTGAATGTAACCTTGGCAGGTGTGCCTGAAATCATCCTCTGTGTTTGATTTTGCTTTCTTTCCGTGTGTGTGTGTCTCATAAACAAAGGAAGTGAATGTGTTGTTTAAGCTCTGCGTTTTCTGTTTTTTTAACCTTCTTTTTCAACACAGAAAAAAACAACAATTACATACCTTTAAAAACGAACAGGTTTGTAGTCATGGCAATAATGATGATAACTGAATTGTTTTATTTCTCTCCTTGATAAACAAGCATGGATGTTGGGAAACGGATAATGTCAGTTCAGTGATTATTTGAATATAAAGGTTGCTAATCGGTCGCTGTCACGCAAGGAAGAGTTCTTAAACAGACACTGCTTGATAACATATCTCTCACAACAAAGGCAATGAAATGTGTATCGTGATGGATTACCTGTGTCAAGCACGTTTTATGGCTCCACAAGTCATGTTGTACTGACAGAAAAGGAAAGAAGTGGTTGCTAGAAGGTGATGTTTAAAAGGTCTCATATTGTAGAAAGTGAGATTTCCATGCCTTGTTTGATCATAAAGCAGGTCTAGGTACTGTATAAATACTGTGAAAGTATCAAAACGCTCAGTCCACAGAGAAATGCACACAGCCCGTATTCAGAAACTGTGCCTTTAAACGAGCCGTCAGGACTTCTGTAAGGTTGTGATGTCACAACTCTACAGTCACCGCACACTCATCTGTTGGTCATTTGTTTTTTTTAAACGCTAACCATGTCCCTTGATGCCCTGTGTTTTCCGCTTTGATTAATTTCATTCAACACTGGCCTGATACTCCCGGGACAATCAGCTGACTAGGCCTCCTGGAGCTGTCCCAGTGCTCCCGATGGCCAGTCCGGGCCCCGGTCAGCGCCGAGCGAAAGCTTCAACCCCAGCAAAGAAACTGTGGTCTGAAAGTGAAAACTGTGAGATCTCAGTGTGAAGTTCCTCCCTGATCTTCAACTCCTAAGATCAACGTACTCCCGTCTTTTAATCTCCTCTCCTCCAACTCCCCCCTTTCTCCCCACTCATTCATAGCCTTCTCAAGTCTCTAATTATGTTCACTTGCTGAGTGAGTTGGGAGGGTGGGAGTGTGTGTGTGTGTGTGTGTGTGTGTGTGTGTGTGTGTGTGTGTGTGTGTGTGTGTGTGTGTGTGTGTGTGTGTGTGTGTGTGTGTGTGTGTGTGTGTGTACTCTACAGTTGCCCACATGTTTAAGCCTGTAATTAGTGCTCTTTAAGATGACAAAAATTCTGAGAAAATGTTAAAAGAGCAGGCCTAGACGTGTGCATGGACGTGCACACGGGGCAGCAGAGAGAAGCGAAAGGGGGGGGGGGGGGTTCTCTATAAAAAAATAATCTTTTTCTTTGCTCTCAGAGCTTTGGGAAAAAGGTCATGGAAATGTTGCAGTGGAGGAAAAAAAAAAGGTAATCATTTGTCATGAATTAGTACATGTCTATGTGTTGGTCAGGACTTAAAAGGGACTGGCTGGCTAGTTACAGAGAGTGGTGGACTTGCTGTGAATCTGAGCATAATGAGTCTATATTTAAAGTTGTGTGTGTGCGAGCTTATGCCTGTGTGTGTGTTTTAGAAAGTGACTCATCATTTGTATTTGTGCACGTACAGTAACTCAACACCCAACCCAACCCAGTGAAGGACCAGAGCAACACTTATTATTATCTCCACCTCTCACTGCCCTTCTTCTTCATTTCTTGTTTTTTTGTGTCTCTCTTGTCCTCTCTGTCTTGTTTTCTTGTCTTTGTTTTACCCCCGTCTTTCCTTTTTGCTAGCGTTCTTTTTCTTGCATACTTCCTTGATATTTCCCTCAGCCCCTCTCTGTGTAGCCTCTGTTGCAGTCGTGTGTCAAATGTTCTTGACACCAAGAGGACTGTGTCTGCTGCCCCCCCCCCCCCCCCCAGCCTCCACTGTAGCTCCAATACTGTGTTCAGTTGCAGTCCACACACTCTTTCTATAGTGGCGTGTGTGTGTGAAGTCAGTTACCTTGTGGTTTTGAGTTTGGATTTTATGTTCGAGTGATCTTGCTTTTTGTAAACAGGTCTCAGACAAGGTTGTTTTTTTGTTTTTTTTAATGCATCACCATCCATTACTGCAAATCAAACTGATTTTATTTGAGTTCAGAAAAGAAAGAAAACAATTTTAAAATAAAAAGTGTGAAATACAGGCCTCTTAATGCTGAGAACATGTTGTATTTTACGACTCCTTTTTGTCCAACCTGGAGACTTTGAAGAGGATCCCAGTTTGTAGCAGTGCATACACACACAGTCACAAGGTCTGTGCCTCTGTCCTGATTGGCCCTTTGTGATGGAAATGACAAAAGTAATTCAGTGATAAATGTGTGTGTTGGGGTCAGTGTGTCAGTGCTAAGTAGACTCATGAGGTCTGGGTGTCCAGTGATAAGTGAATTTTCCAGCCGCCATTGTTCAGCCTAGATTTGGGAATTGTGAAAAAGTGATTGATCATCGGGTCGCTGTGAGCCACATCTAAGGCTCAAGTCTTCCAAAGTACAACAGTGTGTTTGAGTTTGCTACTGTGATTCACGTTGTTAGTATCCTAGTAGTGATTTCTGAGTGACAGACACATGGTTTGTACTGCAACTACAGGCCTATACTATACTACTGTGTCTACATCAGGAGAAAATATTGTACTTTTTATATCGGGTCTACTCTCTTTTTGCGCAGTTAAACTATAAACAATCTCACATCTACTGCAGCTTAAAATGGATGGAAGTAATGCAGATTTAAATTACTGTAAAGCCTGTAAGTGTGATGCATCGATGAGAGCTGTTTGAGGCCTCAGGTGATGTGTTGTGTCATTTCACGATATTTGAACAAAGATTCTGGCAGTAAGGCGGGGTATCGAGTCGCAGTGCTTTTATTATTCCGACCTAAATGTGCCCGTAAGTACCGAAAGATGATGATGAATGTCGGGTCAGATTTGTTTTCATGTCCATTTTGATCACACGGTTCCTGATTCAAATCCGAATTGGGCCAAGTTTAGCCTGTATTTTATGTAGGCAAAGTTCTTGTGTTTGGACAGCAGTTAATATCTGAGGACTTAAGCTTCTTTTGTTAAATAAAAAAAAAAAAAAAAGGTTTTGTTGAAAAACATGTTTATATTTATCAAATAAAGGTGTTTGTCTTAGTATTAGTAGAAGTATAGAAGATTTTTGAATGATATAGGCCTGCAACTTATTTTCACGATTAATCATTGGGTCTATAAAATGGGAAAAAATCGTGAACAATGCCCAAAGTGACGTCTTCAAATTGCTTCTTCTGTCCAACCAACAGTCTGAAGCCCAAAGACTCTTCATTTACTAACATAAAGGACAAAGAAAAGCAGCCGATCCCGACATTTAAGAAGCTGGACCCAGCAAATGTTTGACATTTTGCTTGACTGAAACGATTAATTGATTATCAAATGAGGCCAATTGTTGCAGCTCTACCCAATGATATAATCAGAGAAGAACTGGCTGGTTAGTGTTGTATGAGCATGTCAGAAAGGTGATAGTAGGTAAAGATCAGGTTGTGCCTAGATGGCCAACCCTGCTTTTTATTTAACCTGGACGGACGATCTGTGAATTGTCGTGGTCAGTCTCCATCTCCATCCTTCTGTCTCCCCCTCTCCTCTTCCTCTGTCTCACCCTCTCTGCTCTCGCTCTCCGACTGTCATTCCACATTCATGACCGGCCTGTGATGTGTACCCAAGACAGATGGGGCACGGCAAGATGGCCGCTGTTGCCCTGGCAACAGAATGGAGAGCACTGGAGGAGAGAGTGAGAGATTTTTTTTCTTCTTTTTGGTTGGATGTTCAGGTTATCGGGGAGATACAGAGAATATGTGAAGAGGGCAGCAGGGACACAAAGAGAGAGTGTCTGTGCTTCAGTTTCTCTGCAGCTTCACTGGACGTCGGCACTGAAAGCTCAAACTGTGTTGATAATCAGTGTCTTTCTGTATACTGGGTATCACTTCTTGGTATTTAGAGTGTTTGTTCATCAGTGATTTGACACAGACCCTATGATTTAACGTCCAGTGACATTTTGTGTCTTTGGGACTCTAGGAGTCAGTGTGTGTGTGTGCGTGTGTGTGTGTAAGGGAGCATGGGTTGTGGTCTTTTGCTGTCTGTCTTGATGCGGTGCTGGATTAGAGGGGTTACATAATGCGCTCTGAGCTTCAAGCAGCATACGCTAAGAGGATTACCACAAGTCTACTAAAGACACTGGTCCACAGACACACTTTTACACACACACACACACACACACACACACACAGTGCTACAGTGTGTAATTCTACACTAAAGTAGAGTGTCCACCTGCATGTACTGTGTGTACAAGTACACACACACACAGAAATCCATTCTTGTACCCAAACTGAGTCATTTGTTTGGGTGCACACAGACTAACTCCACAGATACACATAGTGACGCACACACAAAGAATACCTCTGACTGGTGTTATGTATTAATGGGCTTTTCATCTCGCTCATCTGTTCTTCAGAGGGCAACAAACTTTGTTTTCAGACACAAACACTAGAAACTAGAAACCACAATTTTGGTATCAACATTCGAGATGGTGTACAGTAAATGTGGGACAGTAAAATAATGTTTTTTTACCCAAAAAGGAAGTACAGTCTTGTAATCCCCAAACCAGCCACATTTACTAGCACGTGGCTAGTGCTACATGCAAAAGTTCTTTTGCATGGTCTCCATTACAAACACGCACTGTTGTTTACAGTCAATATTACAAATAATACAAATGTGTAACCTTAAAGCCTAATATTGGCATATTACGTTACTGCTATTGCCCTCTGCAGTCAGCAGAGAAGTGTATCTTCCTGCATCATACTGATCATACTGGAATGGATACCACTAGAACACAAGATACAAACAATATGGGGACTTGCTCATCAAAACATTGCTCTACAGCATCACTAGTGGCCAAAAACTTTACAAGGAACCTTACATTCCCCCATGCTAGTTTCTGCCACTGTGCTGAAATGGCTTGTCTGTATTGTCCCCCTCTCTCTTCTACACACACACACACACACACACACACACACACACACACACACACACACACACACAAACCCCTGCATTGTTTCATGTCTCTGAGATCTCTTGTAGCTGTGTATGCTAATATGATCAGATATTTAGCTTCTTTGCACACATTGACATTTGCGCCTGTTTGCACATTTACATGTACACCCACATGCATGTTAACATGTGAACTGTAAATACTGTAAGTCTCACCATTGCTGTGGTTGTTGTCACCATGGCTACCAGACCTCTGAACCTGTTTAATCAGAGTCATCCCCTGGTCTTTGGGGAAGAGGTTGAGGCCTTGAAAGGAGACAGAGAGGACGTGCTGTGTGTGTGTGTGTGTGTGTGTGTGTGTGTGTGTGTGTGTGTGTGTGTGTGTGTGTGTGTGTGTGTGTGTGTGTGTGTGTGTGTGTGTGTGTGTGTGCGTTGCCTTTTACTGAGCCATCATTGTAACAAGAAATGTACTATGGTAAAGCTAGCCAGCAGCTTAGCTTAGCATAACAACTGGAAACAGAGGGAAACAGCTAGCCTGGCTCTGTTCAAAGGTAACAAAATCCAGCTAAAGCTGACTAATGAACATGTTATGTTATGTTATGTTATATTTGTTTAATCCGTATAAATACCGATGTGTTGACACGCCATGTTGTGCTTTTTCAGGGTTTTTGTTTGGGACTATTTCTTTGTCGGGTGCAGCGAGTTCCTTAAGTCTCCTCTGGTTGCCTGGCAACCTTAAGCTGCCAGTATACTCTGTCGGATCTGCTTGTTGGATGGTAAAATAGCTTCAGAAGCCCACGCAACTAAATTGACAAGCAAGCAATTAAAGGAATAGTTCAACATTTTGGGAAATATGCTGAAGTCAATTGTGATGAAGACTGTATGTCACATTCTAATAAGGAACTGAAAGTAAGGCTGTCACAGACTGTATATGTGAGGGTTTGCTTTACAGCTTTTGACTGTTGTTCTGTAAATCCACTCGCTGAATGGACTACAGTTTGTGGATGTGAATTTGTCCAGCTGTTTTATGTACAGTACTTGGAGGACTGGGCCGGAGGTTAGTAGAAGTGCATGAACCACACTAATAACAGCTCATACAGAGCATATACATGTGTGTGTGTGTTGGGGTGTGGCGGGGGGGGCAGTAAAAAGAAGGTGGCTCGGGGGTGGGGCAGAGAATGAGTTGGGGAGATTGACAGAGAAGTAACAGGGAGCAGGCCTTGGAGCAGCTCAGGCGTTTTTATAGATGCGTAAAAAGGGACCCTGAAGGAAGTAATGACAGACCTAACCCTCCCCCACCTCTGAGTATGTACACACACACACACACACACACACACACACACAAACACACACACACCAACGTAAGCACACACATATGCACACAGTCGCTCTCTATTTCCTGCAGTAATTGACCCATCGCTCTCTTCTTTCCTTTATCCCCCCAATTAGACCATCTTTACACACACACACACACACACACACACACACAATTGATGACCATTCTTTGACTTGTCACACCAGATGTGAACAAGAGAGGCAGACAGTGAGCTGAGGAAGAGTGAGAGGAAAAGAGGGATGGAGAGAGAGTGTAGGGGGGGCGTGTTCAGGGAGGGAGCGGCGACATTCGAGGTGTAAAATCTGAAGGTGAGGTGAGTCTGCGGGGAACCTCCAGCAGGTGGGGACCCTCACGTTATTGAAAAAGTGACACGCATGAAGAATTTGAACCTTTGCTTTGGACTTCATGTGCTCACTACGTCCACAGCTTTGCCACATATTATACATACTGAGACTACGATCAAACTAATGTGAGATTTTCTTTTCACACTGGTGTCATCGGATCATTGTCTAAAAGTTTAGCATTGAAAAAAACCTTAAATAGCTGGAAAACCACAAAGTGGTGCATTGCTGCCACCATCTGCTTTGCAACGTGGTTCAGTGATAAACGCTAGTGACAAAACATGATCGATGGCATGCTCTTCTATAACCATGCATTTGATGTTATATATTCTTGTGCAGTCACAGATAAAGGAACACGTCCATAGGTGAAAGGTTTATTGCATAACAATCCTGCATTATTGTACTCTTGATTGCTTTGTCTCTCCTGTCTGAACTGTAGAGGTGTACTATAAAGTAGTTCTTGGTGAGCAGAAAGCTCTGAGACAGCTGCAGCGCTGTTTGGGCACTGACACGCCAGGGTGTCTGATCAAAGCCTCCAGTCACCTCACCATGCCTCGCTTCTTCTGTTCACAAGCACACAGTTTTCCTCTACAATGAGGGATTATTACCACCATTTTAGGTGCACTCCCTTTTGGTTTTATCTCCAAATAAAGGGATTTAGTCTGGCTAAACTGCTGGCTTGTTTACATGTCTGATCATCTGACAGCTCTTTCTTGCCCCGTCGGACTTTGTCGGACTCACCAAAGCAATAATAAATCACAAATATAAGACCCAAGGTGTAATAAACCAAATGTATCCTTTATTGGGTTGGAGCAGCCAGTCAGACAGCTCTTTCCCACCAACTGCCTCTGATGCCAATTCAACATACTGAGTCAGCTGAACTGTCTCTGATAACGGCCAACTAAAGCCAACAGTGCGGGACGCACTGCAGGAATGATGGGCAATAGTCAGCCCCAAACGCTCCATGACCACCAGTGGCCCTCTTAGTCAAGGTGTCTTGCTTTGACAGTTGGTTTAGAATAAAGGAATATAGTTGAAACAGTCAGGAAAGTTCAGAAAGATTTTTGAAAGATGAATTTAGAATATTTCTGGTTTGGAAGGTTTGGAAACAGCATGTTCTTACCGATGAAGAAAAAAAAAAAAAAGCACCATTTGGTTCACATTCAAATATATAACTGCGGATTTTATGGTGCATGATACCCCACGGTCACTTTACATGTTGCGGGCGACTTACATGGACAAACGTGGACCAAAATCATCACCAACCGACACATATCTAGAAACAGCATAGACAATTAAAAATGCAAAACATACTTTCATTAAACACATGTTTAGAGCCATTAGGAACATCCTTATTACTATGAAATCAGCTGTTTGAGCTCAATCTTTCCTGCTGCGGTGGAAAGTACTGAAATTGTGGCACCTCCTACAGGCAGGAGACAGGCAGCCTAGTGATTAGCAAATCCAATTGAATAGAAGTAGACCTTATACAAATGCAATGTCACACATGACTTTCATTGTCTAATGTCAGGGTGTTACTACTCTCAATGTGTTTACAGGAGGAAGGCTTTCTGCAGTTTGATACTTAAAAATTATTGAAAATAAGAAAATGGCCTTCAATTTAATCTTCTTCTCATTGGCCGTGTTGACAGGATTCATAAATCTTTTCACCCTGGGTTTCCATTACTTCTCATGGTGCCCCTTTTTTTCAGTCTTCACTCTGGGGTGTGAGTCTGTACAATGCCGAGGTATGTTTTTCTCTCGCGCACACTCGCATCTGCTCTCGGTTGCTTCTGTCGTGGATTTATTTCAGTGACTTTGAATGTGACAAAACCTTTCTCTGTGGCTCTCCTCTCCTTGTTCAGGGTTTTTTGTGTGTTTGCTTTTTATTTCTTGGCTGCTTGACTGCTTGACTCAAAAAAACCAAAAGAAAAAGAGGGGTGGGTTGAACTTTTGTATCAGGTAATGTTTGGCACTTAGTGAACTTTTGCTCTTGAATACATTTTCCTCTCTTGGTTTCTCTCTGTGTGTTGCTCGTCGATCCCTTGCTTTCCTTGTCTTTTAATTTCCTCTAGTGGGTCTTCGTCTCTCTACTTTTCACAAATTACCTACAAGCTTCTCCCTACTTCTCCGTCTCTGTTGATCTCTCTCTCTCTCTCTCTCTCTCTCACTATCTCTCTCTCTCTCTCTCTCTCACTCTCTCACTCTGCGCCCAGCCAGCCACAGGAATGTATCTCGAGGAACGCCTGGCGAGACGAACTGGATCAAACGAGTTCAGAGCAGTGCTGGAGCCCGGCTGTCTCTTGCTCTCTCCCAGCTTCCATCTCTTCTCTTCTCCTCTGTGCTCCCCCTCCCGTTCCTCTCCTGCTCCATGTTTTCCCTCTGTCTCTGTCTGCCCCCCCCCCCCCCCCCCCCCCAGGTCTCCCTGCTTTCCTGCAAACCCTTTCCTTCTCGCTGCTCTTTTTCTCCTCTTTGCTCTCTTCTTTTTTCCCTCTCACTTTCCTCCTCTCGTCTTTCTCCTCTATTTCTCTGGCACGATAGAGAGACAAAGAGATCTTTTGAATGCCTTCGCGTGTAGGAGGTGAACTTCAAGGGAGGGGATCGTGTGGATGTTTGCCCTGTGTGTGTGTGTGTGTGTGTGTTAGACTCTGTTTATGTGCACATATTAGAGCCCTTTAGCCCAAAGCTTTAGTTATAAGAGAGGGGAATGCAATTTGATACAAAGACACACACACACACACACACACACACACACACACACACACACACACACACACACACCTTCTTCACATCAGACAGCGAGCCGTGTCACGCTCTCCCCCCTGTCTGTCAGTCACTCAGGCGGCACTCCTAATTGGCTTATAATGCCCTTGTTACCATAGAGGGACCCCTTTGCCCCACCCCCCACTTCTGTCTGCTAGCCTGTTTGTTACTCTTCAAAATAGGCCGTCAAGCACGGGGGTGGGTTAATATCTCTGTGTGTGTGTGTGTGTGCATTCATGTGGGGGTTAAGGGGTGGGTGCAGAATCAGGTCTCCCCTAGGGGCACTTGCACGGGGATGCACTCCCGTCTTTGTCTGGGGGACAGTAGAGAGCTGTGGGTGTACGTGCCTGGTCGCAGACCTCTACACTGTCACGGTTTTGATCTCGGTTTGCGTGCTTAAGCTAGTGTGTGCGTATTCACAAATGTGTGTGAACACATGTGTGCACACAGATGATTAGTGTCTCATTTGTGTATTAGGCCGGTGACTCCTAACGGATTCCAAGGTCAAAGATCTTCCTGTCTTGACTTGCGTCCTGCTGACTGCTTATTAGAGAGTTCCTTATGTGCTAGCTAGATGCTAGCCGATTGTATGAGGTTCTGTGGGCTAAACAGGGTTATTGCATTAATGTCATTAAAAGTGAAACTTTACACAGGAGATTGGGGCTGGGTGACAAACTGAACTTACCGACCTAAATACACTCTTATCACAATTTTCAAGAAATTAGAGGTCTGAATAGAAGGTCTGAATACATCTGCCTGCTGCAGCTGGATGGGGTGATGAGACTAAACCAAACCCTCTGGAAAGCTGAGAAGAACTGCAGAGTCCGGTGATTATCTGTGGGTTATTCTGTTTGTGTTATAGAAGGATTATAGCAACTAGTTACACATTACAGTGTAGTATAGGTATTCTGCCATAACCCGTGCTCACCTATTCAGAGTTACCTGGACATAAACAGGGCTGCAGAGCCAGGTTGGATTAACCCATGTTGACCCAACAACAGCAAATAGGATTTTTCTGATAGTTGCCTTAGCGAGAGCTGCATCTATAATCTGGGAATTCCTCTTTCTTTGTCTCTGTCTCCCTCCGTCTCTGTCTGTTTTCTTCTCACTGTGTGTAATTGTCCAATGCCTCTTTAAACCACATGCCGTTTGAAATAAGGAAGTGGCCTGCCATCTTCTCATTGGCCGCTTTAGTGGATGGTGGGCGGGTTATAGTCATTGCGACTGAGTAGGGGATAAAAGCCGAGGCGGCTTCTGAGCCGAGGCAGGCTGTGAGTTTCCAGATGATCTCCCAACGGCACACACACACACACAAGAAAAACAGTGTGACAGTTCAACAGAGATGAGTGAGCTGTGTCTGTGTGGGTGAAGAGGAGGAGAGGCAGCAGAGATGAAGTAAATGCAGAAAAGAAATGGAGGGAGGGGCGGGATAGCTAGCTCGGATGAAGTGCTCTAGGTAGGATGGCGATATCATGGGAGAGAAGGAGGAGGTAGAAATGATGAAAGATGAGAACAAGACAGGAGAGAGGGAAATTGGAGATGTGGGGACCGCAGCAGAGATGGGAAATTAGAGTGAAAATGTTGAGACGGAAGACATGTGGTGCTGAAGGAAAACAAAAAAAAAAGAGAGGAAAATGAGGGAGGTAGGAGGAGAGATGTGCATGTCACAGCCGGAATGAACGAGAGGGAGGACAGAGAGTGAAGGGAGGAGGAAGGGGAGGAGGAGGAGAGGAAAGGTACATGTGACAGGGAGAGAAGGATAGAGGGGGGCGGGGGGGGGGGGGGGGGGGGGGCAGCGTGTGTCAGCTGGAGAACAATAAGAGGCGTTCATGACACGTCTCCCGGGTATCGACTCGACATGTTCCTCCTAATAGGAGCTAAAATAATTAATAACTTCCTCTGTCGCTTTCTTTCTCTGCCTTTATTTCTCTTTCTCTCTTGGTACACAGGGACCCATTCAGATGCTGCACATATGTATAAACACACACACACACACACACACACACACACACACACACACACACACACACACACACACACATTGGTGGGTAAACAGCAAGTAAAGAGCGAACTGGTTGTCTGGCTGATTTTTGGCGTTTTCCCCGAAATATAAACTTCCTAAATTCACACCACACACACACTACAACATAACCCATGTAATCATGCACTACTAACAAACCCCCTCATCTGAAAAACACACACGCTGTTGTGAGATGGAGAGACAGATACAGAGGGGGAGAGTCCTGTTCTAATGTTCACTCACATGAATAAGTGATGGTGTTAAGAAGCGACAGTCTGGGTGGGAGGGCGCTCGTGCAGTGGGGGGTTAAGGGTGTATGTGTGTATGCACACGCACACACACACACACACACACACACACACACACACACACACACACACACACACACACACACACACACACACACTTATTCTTTGCATGAACGGTTCCTCAGGACCCCAGAACCAGCGCTCTGGAACAAAGCCTACCGCTGGTGTTCCTCAGTGTTGGTGGTGTGTGTGTGTGTGTGTGTGTGTGTGTGTGTGTGTGTGTGTCCGCAGCAGTTTGTGTGTGTGCTCATTGTGTTTCATGGCATGTGTGTGACATGCGGATGTTTATGGCCTGGGGGCATGAGGGGAGAGAGAGAGCGAGTAGGAGGAGAAAAAGGCAGAACTACAGATAGGGAGGGAGGGGAGGACCAGTGAGGAGAACAGGGTGGAAAAGAAAGAGAGAGAGAGAGGAGTGTATGTAGTCATTGAGATGTTGAAAGCGAGCCGCAGGCAGTCTGTGTGCTCTCACTCTTTATTTCACCCCCCACCCCCCCACCCCTCTCTTTCTCTCTCCCGCTCCTCTTTGTGAGCCTGGAGAGCAGATAAAAGCCGTCCCAGTCTTGAGGACAATAACGGCCATCACAGCTTTGCTGCAGTCGGCGTAGCCTACCTGCCTCCTCTTGTCTTTGTAGCATGAGAGAGTGTCTCCGGTGCCAGCTTTATGTTAGCGCCCACTACACGCAGCCAGTGACCGTCTGTATAGGTGCCGCGGTGCTTCTATCTGAGCTTATTCTTGTGTCACACCAAATCCTTTGACTCCTTTGTACTCGTCACATAAGCTCCTCTCACACGTGCAGCTGCATCGTTGCAGGGTACTGTATCTGGGTAAGGTAGCTCTTTTCTTTGTTCACGCATAGTGTAGGTCTCCTATATGGAAAAAAATTCTGCGTCGAGCCTGTTCGGCCATTACAGCACTGTTCTGGACATTTTTATTCACCATGGGGGGCAGCACAGCTGGAAAACAGCAGCAAGCTGGAAAATTAAGGGCACCACCGAAGAAGAGGGCTGTGAACTTCACACATGCTGTCCTTAGTTCCTAGTAGTCGACTCAGAACTGGAAAAATTATAGAATTATATGACCTACAAATAAAAACTCAATTTAAATAAATTTGTTTTACAAAAATAAACACAAATCTTCCACCAGTCAGTACAAATCATTATAAATCCTGCATGGTGAAGTGTTTCAGCCAGGGAGCTCATATCTTGGATCAGATACGTTCACAAGTATAAAGCCCTCATTTCTGACCATCCGTATTAACATTATGTCTTTTGCCATTAAAAAACCCCCAAAAACATTACCATTTTAAGAAGATGCAAGCATGTTTCTCTGAGTTACCCCCGTGTGAAATGGCTTTCTAAAGGAATGACATTTGATCGTATAGGAATAGCCTTGCTTCTGTGATGTGATTTGTATTCTGTGATGTTTCTATTGCCCAGCCCTAATTGTAACCTTTTCTGTGTTTTACTTTGGAGTACAACGTTTGCTCTTACGAAAGCCATGGTGAAAAACATGTCATTCACACACCTCGTCACAATACAAAACACACAACACAGACAATATTACAACAACAAACACCAGCGCCGTGGCTGGAACAAGGCATTTCACTTGTAGTGGCCATTAATACAAAGCTATATGTGTTATTCTGAGCAAATGAAAGGTGTGAATGTGTTAACAATAAATATATGAACGTGAAGCAGAGCAGTTGAATATATTTCCACTCAACCTTCTCCGCATAAATAAAGGTTTCTACACAGTAAGCATTAGAACAGCAGTAATTATTTGAAGTGTAACTTCATTTGGGCTTCAGACTCCCCTTTTAAATCCGCTGACATTGTGTTGTTAGCGCGTGCCACGTGGTGTATATGTGTATATAACTCGGGGTTTGGCCGTCCCATCCTGCGATCGTTAAACCCCGTCAGGGCCTACAGTGTGTGTCTATTTTTACATTGTATGGTGTGTGTGATATGTGAGGTTAAGGCTGACTTTTTGGGTTGAGTGTGCACACTCTGCGAACGTCTGCACTAGTATGTGTAACCCATATCATATTTGTGTGTGTGTGTGTGTGTGTGTGTGTCTGTGTGTGTAGCTACATTAGCAGATGTGTTTGGCTGGAAGTCATTTATATGGTAATGATGTCATTTACCTCTGAAATGCATCTTCCTCAACACTGCCAAATAGGGCTTATCCATGTGCGTGTGTGTGTGTGTGTGTGTGTGTGTGTGTGTGTGTGTGTGTGAATATGGATTTGCTTTTGGAATGATAGTGTGGGGGTGCATCACCTGTATCCTGTAATATATCAAGATGAATTGTATCTGCATGTGTGTTTGTGCATGCATGAAGGCATATGTCTACCCGTGTGTGTTTACATGCGTGTGTGTGTGTGTGTGTGGGCACAGCGGTTAGGATACCCTTTGTTGATAGGAATTGGAATGAAATTGCCGTGTTTTGGGGAAATGCAGAAGTCATTGGTCAGGAGCAAGTCACAGCCCGCAGCCTCACTTCCCCTTTTGCTGATGGACAGCAACGTGCAAACACATGCACAGCCATACCCCCCCCCCCCCCCCCCCCCCCACACACACACACACACACACATATCACTTATTCATGTTGAAGTTAATGCAAGAAATAAAAGATGATCTAAACAGGCAAGATGCAATCCCAGACTCTCCTTCAGGTGTTTAATATCTTTATAACCACAGTGCTCATGGGCACAGATGACGTCACCTTTCTCAGATATGGCAGCCACCATGCATACCTGTTTTGTATACACGTACACAATCACACACACATTCACCTGCAGCGGCCCTGGGGAGATAATGGAGATGTGTTTGTGCTATGAACTCTCATTTTTATGACCGACAGACAGCAGGAAGCAAAACCTCGCTGCAGACTTGACCCAGCGAGCCCCAGAGCAGCACTCACCCTCATTAGAACACCAGCACGCCTCCACCCACCCTCGTGACGTGGTCGAATATGTGTGTTTGTGCGTTCGGGCTGCCAGCCTCTCGCTGGTATCCAAAGGCCTCGAATAACCACACAGAGCTTGTCGCTTTGGCGATAACTATCATTAACACACTGATTACAGGTCTGAGCGTCTTAAAATAACACACACACACTGGGGCAGTGGATCAATACTTGCATGCTGGGGTAATGATGGGTCTGCCCGCTCTGCACAGATGAGAGAGATGATGCATAACGCAGAATGGGATAGATGGAGGGAGATGTAGTGAGAGGAACAGAGAGGAGGGGTTAGATTCTGAAAAAGAGTGGGGCAGAGATGGGTTTCTAGAGGGAGGGTAAAAGTCTGTTTGATTCGGTATAAAAAGTACAGTTTACATGAGGAGAGCCAGAGTGACCACACACACACACATAAACACACAGAAACAATAACCACAGCATATGCTGTAGTTGTAGGCATTCTGCCATGAGATGGGATCAATGGGATGAACGAGTGAGAGAGAAGGAGAGGCAGAGATGGATTGGGAGGTGTATTGTCGAGGTCTTGATAGATTAGTCTTTCCATCTTCTGGCTTCTCTCATGATTTCTGCCCAGAGGCAGAGTGGAGAACAAACACACTCAGACACATGCCAGGCCTGGAAACATAGATCCAAGAGTTTACACTGGCAGAACAATTAGTCAAGTCCTTCACGAACTGAAAGCAGCAATACCATGGTTAAAAGGACACGCTCTGCATTTAAAATATTATTTAACTCAAAGTATAGAATGTGTAGATTACATTATTATCAAAAGCAGAAGTATTCATTCTTCCAGAGGCCCTGCACACCCACACAAGTGCTTTGAATGATTCTGGCTGATTGGACTTCTGCTTTGATTGAAGTTGGGAGGAGCTATGCTGGGAAACTACATGTACCTATAAGAATGCCCAGTCAGACCAAGTGGCACAGCAAAAATCGTTTGTGTGGTGCTGGAAGGTTGGTGACCAAAGCCGTGTCTGAAATCACTCCCTAGTTACGATATAGTGAACTACATTTACCCTAATTTTTTTGAAGTGTTAACTGTATATACTGCTCTCAGAAATTCCTACAATGCAACAAATAGAAGTAGTGTCTGTGGCATGTGCACTCCTTTCTGTTAACAAAACGCAAAGTGTTTCATTCTATAGAAGCGACGCAAAATGATGATGGTGATTCATCAGTGACCGAAATCTCAGTTTTCTGCTCACTGCAAAGTAAACGCTCCTGTCTATTATATAGGGACAAGTGAATAACTGAATGGCGGTGGGATTTTGGACTACAGTGACTACTTGTGGGGCTGTGTGTGTGACCTGTTAACATTTTTTATCCGAGAGATAGACTTGAAATTTTCCTCCAAAATGTCTCATTAATGTTGGTCTAATTGAGCCCTGATAAAGGTGGAAGTTGTCTCATTCCAACAGGTGGCACAAAGTAACACAAAGAGTCGGGTCGGGCACAGTCTGTACACGCATGTCTAGTCAGGCCGGTGAAAACACCAGTGTGGGTGTACCAAGGGTGTGCAGTGGCTTTAAAATATTGACACATTAACCTGCAAGAAAATGCAGATGTTGTATGTGGCTACTGTGTGGTTAGACTGCTCTAACTACTCAGAAGCAAAACTAATGTGTCCCTCTGAAATGTAATGCAAAGTGTCAGTACTTCAAATCTGTGGTCAAGTACAGTAGAGAGTAAACCTAAGTCTCAACACACACACAGAAGTGTGGCACAGACACACACTGTCGGTCATAAAACCTCTTCCAAATGCCAACCCGTTATACAGGACATAAATGATCTGTGTGTGTGTGTGTGTGTGTGTGTGTGTGTGTGCGTGCATACTTACATACACAAACACACTTTCTTTCACGATCTTGCATTTGTTTCCTGAATGCACACACACTGGGTTGGACTTTGTTCTTTCCAGGTCTAGTGGAAATGTGTGTTTAGGCTGTGTAAACACACACACACACACACACACACACACACACACACATTCAAGGAATTGCATGGCGTCGAGGCAACAGCAGTCTACTACTGCATGACCTAGTTATACACACACAGAAAAATTAGAGAGAGTGAAGGCAGCCTGGAAGAGAGAACTGGAATAACTTTATTTTGTTCAGACAACATCCTGCTGCTGTCTCATCAGCTGATTTATCGTGGCTGAAATCGTAAAGCGAGTTGATCGACTGCTGATTAAAACATCTTTAATTGAAGAAGAAGAAGTAGATATACAAGAGACAGCAGAGAGAGGAATAAGGAGACGGGTGTCGTGACTCAAGTTAGTGGGATGTGCTCTCGTGTGGCCATCGATCTGCACGACTAAGGACATCTGGAGCACAGAGCACACACACGCTCTCTCTCACGCACGCACACACACACACACACACAAACACACACACACACACACACACACACACACACACACAAGCTCAATGGGTTCATTCCTCCCAGAAAGGCTCACGCATACACTTCCCCATTCAGCATGTCTTCTTGTCAACACACACACACACACACACACACACACACACACACACACACACATACACATACTTAACACACACTCATTGACACTGACGCGTGTGTGCAGCCAGTGAGATTCTGGCAGTGCTGCCAAATAGCCATCAGGGCCCCTCCACTCGCTGCCACAGTGATCTGTTACCATAGCAGCCTCTCTCCCTCACTGTAGCTCTTGCTCTCTCTCCCCCCTCAGCTCAGAGACAACAGCGAAGAGAGGGAAAAACTGGTGAAAAAGAGGGAGAAAACAGTCGTTCCTGCTACTGAGCATCCATAAATCTGTGTGTGTGTGTGTGTGTGTGTGTGTGTGTGTGTGTGTGTGTGTGTGTGTGTGTGTGTGTGTGTGTGTGTGTGTGTGTGTTGTGCACCAGTCTGCCCTCACGACAGGCTCTGGCAGAGGCAGAAGCCGACTGGGTTTCGACACAGCCAATCGTGCGCTGGCCTTCTGTGGCACATCGCCCGACCGAGCCTATCAGAGGAGCCCCTCTGAAACACACACACACACACACATATATACACATACAGTAGACTCATACACAGACTAATGCTGATATTACACACAAACACACTTTGTTTTTGGCTGCAGACGTCATCCTCTACATGTGTGATAATAAATGAAGAAACAATGGTGAATATCCTCCCACTAAATATCATCTTTTTCATTCATTCTCTTGTATATCGTCCTCTGTTGCTCTCTCTGTCACTCCGTCCTCTCACCGTCTTTCTGTTTCTTGCTCTGTGTGTGTTTGATGTTGCCCGTGTTGAGTTTAGCTGGCCTTTCTTGCTTTCCCTTTTGTTGTTGTGTCCAGGGAGGACAGGTGTTGGACACAATCTGTCCCTATCTCTCTCTATCTCTCTCTCTCTCTCACACACACACACACACACACACACACACACACACACACACACACACACACACAGCTGTCAGGCCCCTCCTGGTGACCATCTGGCCGTGAAGCCAGGAGTCCCTCCCTTCACTCTTTCTTTCCCCCTCTTCTTGTACTGTTCTTTTTC